>NC_041351.1:2389698-2412198 GCF_004354835.1 Perca flavescens
TAACATTAGTAATTATTGATCACTAACATGCTAGTTAACATTAGTAATTATTGATCACTAACATGCTAGTTAACATTAGTAATTACTGATCACTAACATGCTAGTTAACATTAGTAATTACTGATCACTAACATGCTAGTTATCATTAGTAATTACTGATCACTAACATGCTAGTTAACATTAGTAATTACTGATCATTAACATGATAGTTAACATTAGTAATTACTGATCACTAACATGCTAGTTAACATTAGTAATTACTGATCACTAACATGCTAGTTAACATTAGTAATTACTGATCTCTAACATGATAGTTAACATTAGTAATTACTGATCACTAACATGCTAGTTAACATTAGTAATTATTGATCACTAACATGCTAGTTAACATTAGTAATTACTGATCACTTACATGATAGTTAACATTAGTAATTAATGATCACTAACATGCTAGTTAACATTAGTAATTACTGATCACTAACATGCTAGTTATCATTAGTAATTACTGATCACTAACATGCTAGTTAACATTAGTAAATACTGATCACTAACATGCTAGTTAACATTAGTAATTTTTGATCACTAACATGATAGTTAACATTAGTAATTACTGATCACTAACATGCTAGTTAACATTAGTAATTACTGATCACTAACATGCTAGTTAACATTAGTAATTAAACCTAAACAGATAATGGAAGTCCAAACTGCCTGTGAGCTTCTCCTGTACTATACGGTAATTCCTCTACTGTGTGACAGTAAGTCTCGTGGTTATGACCCAATCGTTAGCCTATTGTTATAAAAGCGTCTGCTACGGAGCCATAACGTGAGCTACAAGGTAATGGAGTCTTTTATACATTGTCGTGTTTCTTTAGAAATAAACAACGGAGAAATAGAGTCTTTAAATGCTTCAGATGTAAAGTTATTCTCTGTCAAAGTGACGCTAGAATGAATGGGAGTCAATGGGATGCTAACGGGAGGTGATGGCTTGGTAGCAACAAAATGGCGCCATAGGAGCTACACTTTATGGACACTTACCCCCTTGGACCGAAGTGGGAAAAGTTACATAGTGTGCCTTTAATATTTTAACTTTTCATGAGTACTTTCATGCACGTTTGCTGTCTTTCTGGTTCGTTATTGGTATTTTAATTTCTCTTGTTTTGTTAATTAAAAAAAAAAGTTGCTTTATAAAATTAACTTATTTTAAATATTATTAATTATACATTTACTTTATTAAATATTTATTGTTGATACCCAAAATAATATTTGATAATATTTCTTTTCTGTATATTTTTTTTGTAATTTATTTAAATTTTTACTGGTTTTATCATTTTTATTGTCACTGTTTTTTACTTTTTTCTGTTTTAATTTTTTAATGTTACTGTTTAATTTTTTTTTTTTTACTTTTTTCTGTTTTAATTTTTTAATGTTACTGTTTAATTTTTTCTTTTAATTTTTACCGTTTTAATTTTTTATTTCTATGTTGTTATTTTGCCTGTTCTCAGTATTTTAGGGATTTATTTTTAACAATTTTTATCTTGTGAAAAACTTTGTCTTTAAAACTTTTTCTTGAAGATTATATTAGATTATTAGATTATTAGATTAGATTATTAGATAATTAGATTAGAAACAGTATCATCATTGTGCAGAGTACAAGTCCCTAGACCAAATATCTTCAACAGGGGATCTGGGGCCCCTAAGGGGTCCCCAGAGTTACGGTAGGGGGGCCTCCATATTATTGTTAATTCATTAAAAGTTTTTTTCAGTACAGAAAAATCCTTTGTACATCTATAATGTGAGACAGGTGCGTCGGAGGGGGATAAGTAGGTCAGAAGTTTTTAAATTAATAAAAAATCAATAGTAGGCAACGTTTCGGTACTAGACTCCCATCTCCGAAATAAAATACATAACGTGAATCCAACATATTATTAGCAAATATAAATCAGCCTATTTGTGCATAAAAACACACTGAAGATAGGCTCACTGGCCAATACTGTCGGTAAGGTAGTCACTAAAGTAAGTGCTTACTCCAGAGATCTTTGGGACCCCTAGGAGGCCTCCAAATTATTTAAACCTATAATTAGCTAATATAAATCCCCACTGATGATAGGCTTACTGGCCTATAGGTAAGGTAGTCCCTAAGGTAGCCATCCACAGATGATCCTGAGGATTCACTGGGCCACAGGTATGTTTTAACATTAAAAGATTATTGTGAAATCATACCAACAATTTTTTTATAGCTTAGTTTTCTATGCACTAAAATGGCTTTAGGCTTTTAATGTGAGCCCAGTTTAATATGAAACTTAATTTTATAAGATATGTAGGGGGTCCCTGCTCCGCCTCTCTCTAGATAAGGGGTCAATTGGCTTAAAACCTAGACAATGAAATGCAGTTTGCGTCCAACCAGAAGTGCCAAACCAACAGAAAAGTGGAATGTGATATACAAGTATAGACAGGACAAGAAATATATTGTAGTGTTATGAGAGCAGAATAAGTATGGCTATGTAATATGAACAGTGTATGAACAACATATACAGATATGACACACACACACACACACACACACACACACACACACACACACACACACACACACACACACACACACACACACACACACACACATAGACAGGCACACACAGGCACAGACACACACAGGCACACACACACAAACATAGACAGACATACACACACACATCTTCCACTTTTATCAGAAATGTGGGTTTTCTTTCAACCAAATTGTCCAAAAACATAACATGGATGGTTCCATACAACCATTACTCTTCACAAGTTAAATACATGATCAGTTCACTACTTGGGCAATTTGGGTGTTTTTTATGTTTTTTTTTTTAATTTTATAGCGTAAAAAATGCTGGAAAAAGTCAAAAAAAAAAGTGCAGAAAATCCAAAATAAAAAACATTGACAATAATATGGGAAATTTGTGACAAGAAAAACGGAAATAAGTGACTAAAAACACTTGGGAAAAAAAATATAGGAAAAAATTTGACAATTATTTTGGGAAAAAAGGTGAGAAATATTTTTTGAAAAATAGTGACAAAAATGCCAGCAAAAAAAAACCCATAGTTTTAATTTTAAATTTGGAGCCACAAAAAAAGTAAAAGTTGCACAGTCAATGAGAGAGCTCTGAGTGCTTTCTGGAAGCTCCGGAGAGACTGTGTTATCGCCGCTCGGCCTGTTTGTTCATCTCGCCACATTAAGCCTCTCGGACGGCGTCTGTTCATCCCACGCCGACGGAGAACAGAGCGCCGAAAAAGACGCACTTCACACGCTCGCATTCTCCCAAATAATAACGAAATCTGAACTCTAAAAGCTGTTACTTTTGGAAGAAAACCTGAAAAACTCACCTGAGCAATTTCAGAGATCACCTCCCTCCGATCAGAGCTGTGTCATTCTGAGGGCTGTGTGTGTGTGTGTGTGTGTGTGTGTGTGTGTGTGTGTGTGTGTGTGTGTGTGTGTGTGTGTGTGTGTGTGTGTGTGTGTGTGTGTGATCACATCATATCAAACTCCAAAGGTTCACTGTCCTGGTGTTAGCTTTACGAGCCAGCCATGGTTAATGTTTAACCTGCTGCTATCTGTGGACACACACACACATACGTACATGCAAATACACAGATGTAACACACACACACACACACACACACACACAACCAGCTGGACTATGTGTGTGTCTTGCAGGAGGCCTTTGACCAATAGTCAGACAGTTGCTATCTGGTTTAGAGTGCTCTGCTAAAGTCTCTTTACACTACACACACACACAGACACACACACACACACACACACACACAGACACACACACACAGACACACACACACACACACAGACACACACACACACACACAGGGAGAACATGGCAGCTGTTAGAAATACAGATAGAAAGGATAGTAAAATCTGTTAAAATTAGTGTTTTTACAATGAAGTCTGGTGTGTTTGTACAGACAAAGCACTAGACACACACACACACACACACACACACACACACACACACACACAGAATGCATTCACAGCTCTTAAATCAAGCGGATTCATTGTTTTTATGATTTTAAGGAGAATAAAAGAGCAGCGATCCTGACTTTCATCCCAATAACACTTGAGCCTACATTTCCCATAATGCACCTGTGTGACAAACAGCCAGGTCTTCTCACTGTGAAGTCATTAACACCTCTGTTAGTTTCTTTAAATTCTTCTTCTTGTGATTCAGCTTTTGAACAGCTTTCATCTCACCTGTTCCCCTTCGTTAATTAAGTCATACTACCTGTAATATGATCTAATATTCTGCTAACACAGAACACCTGAGAGAGAAGGGGAGAGGGGGAGAGGGAGAGAGAGAGAGGGGGAGAGAGAAAGAGAGAGAGAGGGAGGGAGGGAGGGAGGGAGGGGGAGAAGGGAGAGAGAGAGAGAGAGGGGGAGGAGAGAGAGAGAGTGAGGGGAGGGAGGGAGGGGAGGGAGGGAGAGAGAGAGAGAGGGAGGGAGGGGGGGGAGAAGAGAGAGTGAGGGAGAGATATGATCTAATCCCATTACTTTGTGTTTTGTACTTTGCTACATTTTGTATCAAATATAACTGAGTAAAAACTGTAAATAAAAACCTCTCTTCCTCTCTCTCTCTCCAGTTCTCTCTCTCCCTCCCTCCCACTCCCTCTCTCTCCCTCCCTCCCCCTCTCTCTCTGTCTCTCCCCTTCTCCCTCTCTCTTTCCTCTCATCCCTCTCCCTCTCCCTCCCCTCTCTCTGTCTCTCTCTCTTCCTCTCATTCTCCCTCTCTCTCTCTCATTCTCTCTTCCTCTCATCTCTCTCATCCTCTCTCCCTCTCTCTCCCTCTCCCCCTCTCTCTCTCTGTCTCTCCCCTTCTCCCTCTCTCTCTTTTCCTCTCATCCTCTCTCCCTCTCCCTCCCTCTCTCTGTCTCTCTCTCTTCCTCTCATTCTCCCTCCCTCTCTCTGTCTCTCTCTCTTCCTCTCATTCTCTCATCCTCTCCCTCTCTCTCTTTTCCTCTCATCCCTCTCCCTCTCTCCCTCTCTCTCCCTCTCTCTGTCTCTCTCTCATCCTCTCTCCCTCTCTCTCCCTCTCTCTGTCTCTCTCTCTTCCTCTCATTCTCCCTCCCTCTCTCTGTCTCTCTCTCTTCCTCTCATTCTCTCATCCTCTCTCCCTCTCTCTCTTTTCCTCTCATCCTCTCTCCCTCTCTCCCTCTCTCTCCCTCTCTCTGTCTCTCTCTCATCCTCTCTCCCTCTCTCATCCTCTCTCCCTCTCTCTCCCTCTCTCTGTCTCTCTCTCATCCTCTCTCCCTCTCTCTCCCTCTCTCTGTCTCTCTCTCTTCCTCTCATTCTCCCTCCCTCTCTCTCTCTCTCTCTTCCTCTCATTCTCTCATCCTCTCTCCCTCTCTCTCTTTTCCTCTCATCCTCTCTCCCTCTCTCCCTCTCTCTCCCTCTCTCTGTCTCTCTCTCATCCTCTCTCCCTCTCTCATCCTCTCTCCCTCTCTCTCCCGCTCTCTCTCATTTCATCAACGTGGAGGGGACGGGGGGGAGCAGTCAAACAGTGAAGTCCTTGATTGGATCAAATGTGGAGCGTTAAACACACACAGACACACACACACACACACACACTCACACAAACATGTGTGTGTGTGTGTGTGTGTGTGTGTGTGTGTGTGTGTGTGTGTGTGTGTGTGTGTGTGTGTGTGTGTGTGTGTGTGTGTGTGTGTGTTGTAATGACGCTGAGCAGCCAGCAGAGAGCAGCATTGTCTCCATGATGAACAACAAGAGGTGACCACGAGTGTCCTCGTCATCAGTCCGAACTTTAATACTGTTCATAACAAAACCTGCATGAACAAAAGTGTGTTTGCCTATTACACTTTCTTTCGTCTTCAGATTGTATCTCGGGGTGGGGGGTACCACTAGTTGATGCTGTGATTTTAGCAAGGTGTTAACAATCACTAATTGTTGTAAATACTGTGGTGAGCCCGTGCGTCATGCTGCATGATGGCCCTGATGGTCCTGCAGGAGGACTAACCCCCAATGGAAGAATCAGGAGAGAAAGAGACTTCAGGGACCATGACAATGACTGGCTCATAGGCAGATTTAAATTCCCTAATGTAGCTGTACTAGTGATATAGCTGTACTAGTGATATAGCTGTAATAGTGATATAGCTGTAATAGTGATATAGCTGTAATAGTGATATGGTAATAGTAATATAATAGCTGTAATAGTGATATAATATAGCTGTAATAGTGATATAGTGTAATAGTAATATAGCTGTGATATAATAGTGATATAGCTGTAATAGTGATATGATATAATAGTGATAATAGTGATATGGCTGTAATAATAGCTGTAATAGTAATATAGCTGTAATAGTGATATAGCTGTAATATATAGCTGTAATAGTGATATAGCTGTAATAGTAATATAGTGATATAGCTGTAATAGTATATAGCTGTAATAGTGATATAGCTGTAATAGTGATATAGCTGTAATAGTGATGTAATAGTAATATAGTAATAGTAATATAGCTGTAATAGTGATATAGCTGTAATAATAGTAATATAGCTGTAATAGTAATATAGCTGTAATAGTAATATAGCTGTAATAGTGATATAGTAATAGTGATATAGCTGTAATAGTGATATAGCTGTAATAGTAATATAGCTGTAATAGTGATATAGCTAATAGTGATAATAATAGTGATATAGCTGTAATAGCTGTAATAATATAGCTGTAATAGTGATATAGCTGTAATAGTGATATAGCTATAGCTGTAATAGTAATATAGCTGTAATAGTGATATAGCTGTAATAGTGATATAGCTGTAATAGTGATATAGCTGTAATAGTAATATAGTGATATAGCTGTAATAGTGATATAGTTGTAATAGTGATATAGCTGTAATAGTAATATAGCTGTAATAGTGATATAGCTGTAATAATAGTGATAGCTGTAATAGTGATATAGTTGTAATAGTATATAGTGTAATAGTGATATAGCTGTAATAGTGATATAGCTGTAATAGTGATATAGCTGTAATAGTATATAGCTGTAATAGTGATATAGTTGTGTAATAGTAATATAGCTGTAATAGTGATATAGCTGTAATAGTAATATAGCTGTAATAGTAATATAGCTGTAATAGTGATATAGCTGTAATAGTGATATAGCTGTAATAGTAATAGTAATATATAGCTGTAATAGTGATATAGCTGTAATATGATATAGCTGTAATAGTAATGATATAGCTGTAATAGTAATATAGCTGTAATAGTGATATAGCTGTAATAGTAATATAGCTGTAATAGTAATATAGCTGTAATAGTGATATATATAGTTAGTGATATAGTAATATAGCTGTAATAGTGTAATAGCTGATATAGCTGTAATAATAGTGATATAGTAATATTAATAATAATAATATAGCTGTAATAGTAATATAATGATATAGCTGTAATAGTAATATATAGCTGTAATAGTGATATAGTATAATAGTAATATAGCTGTAATAGTGATATAGCTGTAATAGTAATATAGCTGTAATAGTGATATAGCTGTAATAGTGATATAGCTGTAATAGTGATATAGCTGTAATAGTGATATAGCTGTAATAGTGATATAGCTGTAATAGTGATATAGCTGTAATAGTGATATAGCTGTAATAGTGATATAGCTGTAATAGTGATAGCTGTAATAGTAATAGCTGTAATATATAGCTGTAATAGTGATATAGCTGTAATAGTAATATAGTTGTAATAGTGTGTAATAGTGATATAGCTGTAATAGTGATATAGCTGTAATAGTAATATAGCTGTAATAGTGATATAGCTGTAATAGTAATATAGCTGTAATAGTGATATAGCTGTAATAGTAATATAATATAGTGTAATATGATATAGCTGTAATAGTAATATAGCTGTAATAGTGATATAGCTGTAATAGTAATATAGCTGTAATAGTAATATAGCTGTAATGTAATAGTGATATAGCTGTAATAGTAATATAGCTGTAATAGTGATAGTGATATAGCTGTAATAGTAATATAGCTGTAATAGTGATATAGCTGTAATAGTGTAATAGTGATATAGCTGTAATATTAATATAGCTGTAATAGTGATATAGCTGTAATAGTAATATAGCTGTAATAGTGATATAGCTGTAATAGTAATATAGCTGTAATAGTAATAATATAGCTGTATTAGTGATATATATGAGCTCTTGGATCTATGTACTGATTTGGGTCCAGTAGATAGCTGTATTAGTGATATAGCTGAGCTCTTGGAACCGGGCCATCCCGGTCCAAATACAGGTCCTAACCACTCTGGGTGAAACCAGCTGTTTTCCAGTGTTTTTATATAAATATTATATATAATCTTCAACTTCATCACTAAGGCTTGTTTGGATATAATATATAGTTCTGTTAAATCTTATTATATACGTCTGGTATATCGAAGCTGTCCCCGAGTGCTGTAATGCTGCTGATTTGGAAGATTTTATTAATAAAGGTAATCTATAGATCTGGTTTCCCTACACTGTGCAACAACAGGCCAAAATTATAATTCAATTGGCAGAAATTCCCGAGCGTCTGAGAGATTGTTTTTGTTTGTTTGTTTTTCTCCGCCAGTCGTCATGATTCGGCATGTTTCGGTGTAACGAAGAACAACTGCCAGGGTCATTAACATACTGATCAGCACTCACCAGGTGCTTTACATTGATTATTTATGGTCATTTTAGGCTTCTGGGCGCACGTACACTTATAGTAAGGATCCTACGCACAGATTTATAAATGAGACCCCTGGACATTAAACACACCACTGGTTCTAGAGACATACAGGCAAACAGACAGGCAGACAGGCAGATAGACAGACAGACAGACAGACAGACAGACTGGCCCTCATTTATCAACCTAACGTAGAAACCAGCGCAGATATGAGCGCAGAAATCATCTTACGACAGGCTTCACGTGGGATTCATGAAACGTTCGTATCGCACCAATCAGAGCGTAAGAATGATCGTACGTTGATAAATGCGGCGGCTGGAAACGATCGTCATTTAAATATCACGCCCCGATATATTCTGGGTTTTGAGGCCTCGCCCCTAGAATTAATGACATGGCGAGACGTAATCCGGCTGAGAAGAGGAACTCTTCAGAGGTGGAGATTGAAGCCCTGATATCTCTGGTTCATGTGTGTGTGTATAGAGTTAGTGGCCCTCATTTATCTCCGGTTCATTTGCACTAACGTGTGGACTATCTGGCAGCCTGAAAACTGGTATTAAAGGCTGTAGAAAGAATGCGGGATGAAAAGAGATCACTGATGAGGTCAACAGTGTTGCCGTAGTAACTCGGACTCCAGCTGAAGTTTTCATTTATACATCCTAGACACATTTTCTATAGTCCTAATAGTAATATACAGGCTTATTGCAATCTCTTAGGCCTACCTGGTGTACCTATATTTAAATAAACACACGGTAGCGGAGTTTATGCAGTGTCTTTTATTTTACTCAAGTTTTTTTTCATTAGTCATAACGAGACAACAGCTGAGGGAGAGTGCTTGTCCTCCTCCTCCCCCCCGTGCTGGACCACCACCTCGACCCTGTCTCCTGACAGCAGAGGGGCTGGAACAACAAGCCAAAATAACTCGGTCAATGGCAGAAATAAATCCTTCACGACATAGAAATGAAAACCTGAATAATAAATAAAAATGTTGTGCATCGTCATGTTTCCTGTAGCCTATGAGTATTATTGCCAAACATAAGACTATAGGCTACCTTTTAAACGCGACGAATAATAATAATATCCTGTCTCCTTCAGTGGGGGCTGTTCTGGACTCTGCTCTCTGGGCATCGGCTCATCTGGCTCCATCGCTACATTTATGGCACCCAGTTTCCCTGCGAGATGTTGTGCAGAACCCCCCAGGCTGAAACAATGTTGCAGACTTTTTCTGCCGTGTATAGGGTCCCCCCACTGATGCGAGCCATCGGCCCTTAAACAATCCCATGGAGCGCTCCACCGTGGCACGTGTGCGTGCGTGTGCACTATTGTACCGGCTCATAGAGGTCTTCTAAAAGAGCCAGATCTGCCATTACTGATACGTGATCAGCTGATGACTTCTCCTTCTCCTGTTAAACTGATTATATGCTGCACCGCAAGGCCACGCTGACTCAGAAACTTCGTACACGAGTTCAGACCAGACGTGAGATTTGATCGCAGCCTACGCTCACGTCCAAATTGATAAATGCCGACCCTGGCGTAGGAATCGGCGTACGCCTGTTTTAGGTCGTACGCACGTTTCATAAATGAGGGCCAACAAGTCAGCTGAACTTGTCCTGATGTCACGCGGCGGAAGTGCATGTTTTTATTTTGAGCATGCTTTTATTGGATTGCTGTGGTTTTTTTTTTAAATCTTTTTATTGCATGCTTTTATTCTGAAATGTGAGTGTTTTTAATGTCGGTCACTTCCGCCACTGAACATTTTTAGCAGGCCTAATCAGACTAATGACTTTCACCCGGGGGTGAGAGGGGGTTGATTGGCCCTAGTATGAAAGGGCAGGACCTAAGAGAAGGAAAGAGAGGCACATGGGAAGAGCAGAGGCCTTGGTGAACATGAGGAAGGCCTGAGAGACCTCAGGAAGACGTGGAGATACGACAGAGCAGATGGGAGATCAGATAAAGACACAAAGGGCCTGAAGCTAGTGGTGGGCAGATCGAGGCTTCGTGAAACAATGAAACATTTGAAGGAAATGTGCCGTATTGTGTCGAGGCTTCGAAACAATCCGACACCCGTCTCTACGATGACACCTAGTGGTCACTTGCAGGTGTTGATCTGAAACAACCTTGACAACGAGCCATTAAAAAAAAAAAATTATGATTGTATTTTTGTAATATGTGAAGCCTGTAGGCTACTCACTGTGCATAATGTTATTTTGGTCATGAAAATGAATAATAATAAAAAAAAGCAAGCCACAATGTCTCACTTTTTTATAGATTTTTATTCCAAAATATGAATTTCTCTGCTGTGGAAGGACTTCTTTTTTTACCCATAATTTCTCCAGTCTTTGAAAAAATCCTCTCACATGTTGCTGGCATGCAAAGAGATTTTTTAGCAAGGACATACAAATTATCTATCCACCCACCTATCTATCTATCTATCTATCTATCTATCTATCTATCTATCCACCCACCTATCTATCTATCTATCTATCTATCTATCTATCTATCCATCTATCTATCTATCTATCTATCTATCTATCTATCTATCTATCTATCTATCTATCTATCTATCTATCTATCCACCCACCTATCTATCTATCTATCTATCTATCTATCTATCTATCTATCCACCCACCTATCTATCTATCTATCTATCTATCTATCTATCCACCCACCTATCTATCTATCTATCTATCTATCTATCTATCTATCTATCTATCTATCTATCTATCTATCTATCTATCTATCTATCTATCTATCTATCTATCTATCTATCTATCTATCTATCTATCTATCCACCCACCCACCTATCTATCTATCTATCTATCTATCTATCTATCTATCCACCCACCTATCTATCTATCTATCTATCCACCCACCTATCTATCTATCTATCTATCCACCCACCTATCTATCTATCTATCTATCCACCCACCTATCTATCTATCTATCTATCTATCTATCTATCTATCCACCCACCTATCTATCTATCTATCTATCCACCCACCTATCTATCTATCTATCTATCTATCCACCCACCTATCTATCTATCTATCTATCCACCCACCTATCTATCTATCTATCTATCCACCCACCTATCTATCTATCTATTAATTTCAATTTCAATTTTATTTATAGTATCAAATCATAACAAGAGTTATCTCGAGACACTTTACAGATAGAGTAGGTCCAGACCACACTCTATAATTTACAAAGACCCAACAATTCCAACAATTACAGTAATTCCCTCAAGAGCAAGCAGTGCGACAGTGGCGAGGAAAAACTCCCTCTTGGGAAGAAACCTCGGACAGACCCAGGCTCTTGGTAGGCGGTGTCTGACGGGCCGGTTGGGGGGGTGATGAACAGTGGTGATAACAGTCACATTTAATAATGGAACAGTGACTGGATGTAGCGGGAAGCTGCAGGGTTCAGCCGGAAGCTGCAGGGTTCAGCAGGAAGCAGCAGGGTTCAGCCGGAAGCTGCAGGGTTCAGCAGGAAGCAGCAGGGTTCAGCAGGAAGCTGCAGGGTTCAGCAGGAAGCTGCAGGGTTCAGCAGGAAGCAGCAGGGTTTCAGCAGCAGGGTTCAGCAGGGTTCAGCAGGGTTCAGCAGGGTTCAGCAGGGTTCAGCAGGAAGCAGCAGGGTTCAGCAGGAAGCTGCAGGGTTCAGCAGGAAGCTGCAGGGTTCAGCAGGAAGCAGCAGGGTTCAGCAGGAAGCTGCAGGGTTCAGCAGGAAGCAGCAGGGTTCAGCAGGAAGCTGCAGGGTTCAGCAGGAAGCAGCAGGGTTCAGCAGGAAGCAGCAGGGTTCAGCAGGAAGCAGCAGGGTTCAGCAGGAAGCAGCAGGGTTCAGCAGGAAGCAGCAGGGTTCAGCAGGAAGCAGCAGGGTTCAGCAGGAAGCTGCAGGGTTCAGCAGGAAGCAGCAGGGGGTTCAGCAGGAAGCAGCAGGGTTCAGCAGGAAGCTGCAGGGTTCAGCAGGAAGCAGCAGGGTTCAGCAGGAAGCAGCAGGGTTCAGCAGGAAGCAGCAGGGTTCAGCAGGAAGCTGCAGGGTTCAGCAGGAAGCAGCAGGGTTCAGCAGGAAGCAGCATAACATTGCAGGGCACCGCTGAGCTCAGCAGGGAGTGCAGCAGGACCACGGCGACAGCTGGAACCAGGATCTTGGTGCCAACGTTCTCCAAGGAAATACGCTGGGGGAAAAAACATAAGGACTCCGGGGAGTAAACTCCCCAGAAGCTAGCTAGCTAGCTAGCTATCTATCTATCTATCTATCTATCCATCCACCTATCTATCTATCTATCTATCTATCTATCTATCTATCCACCCACCTATCTATCCATCCATCCATCCACCCACCTATCTATCTATCTATCTATCCACCCACCTATCTATCTATCTATCTATCTATCCACCCATCTATCTATCTATCTATCTATCTATCTATCTATCTATCTATCCACCCATCTATCTATCTATCTATCTATCTATCTATCTATCTATCTATCTATCTATCTATGTGTCACTGTATGTATACTCTGTCTCTAGCCTGTCAGTCAATGTGTAAATTTAAATGTTAGCCTAAATATAACTAAAACAAATCGCACTATAAATGAAAAAAACCCAAGAGGTCAAGATCTATTGACTTCACTTTTATACAGATGTGCGATTGTGTGGTCTGTTCCAGACCCTGTCAATCAAACGCTGATTCGGCGGACCATGCCACCTGTTGAAACACTCCGAAGCTTCATTTAGCCGTAGTCACGTGACACGGGTGTTTTGAATCACGCTTCGGATCAGTGTTTCGAAACTCTGCGCTTCGGGATCTCGACAAAGCTTCGGAACGTCAGTTTCGCGTCAGCCATCCCTACCTGGAGCTACAGTGAAGCAAGCCAAACACCGACCACTAGCGGAGGAAGACGGAGAGGGTGGAACTCTCCCTTCTGCGTAAGTCACGTTTTGAGATCGGTGTTAGGTGGGGGTAAATTCTGTGTGCTCCCAGTCAGACACACCTCCCTCGCATCACGGAGGCCCACGGGCCAAATCCGGCCCCTTTATTATATATTTTTATTATTAGCTTTATTTCAGACACATAAAAAATGGTCCATATTACATAGAAGAAAGACACATAATAACAGTACATTTATCTCCTGGATAGGCTCATAAGCCAGTGAGCCCAAGTACCAGAGGAGTATCGCACAGAGCTTAGTCCAGGATTTGTATTTATATTGATCCGGCCCGTATATCAATTTAGGTTCACAATACATTTTGGCCCGCCTAGTTTTTGAAGCTTTTTCTGAAGTTTTTGCCACTTTTTCCAGACGATTTTGGGGCCTTTTCTGGCATTTTTTTTTCCAATGTCTTTGTTACTTTTTACAAAAGATGTTGTTGCTTTTTTCTTTGATGGCTAAGTTACTTTTTTTGGGGGCTTTATGTGGACCCAACTGTAAGTGAGAAGACTATTTGAGACACGCAATAATCCAGTAAAAGATCCCTGACTTTTTCGATGAAATAAAAGGATGTGAATAAACTAAACATGTCCGGCCCTTGATGTCATTCTTAGTTTCCAGTGTGGCCTTTAGTGAAATTGAGTTTGACACATCTGCCTTAAGAAGAACAGAACAAACATATTGTAATGAATAATCAAAACAAAATACGTGATCAAGGAATGGCTCCTACACGTGATGAAGTGGTAACACTTGCTGGCCGGAGTGTTTTCTGTTGCAGGTTATACCCGAGGAGGGCAGCACAAGGAGAGGAAACTGGTTCTCTGGACTTTATAAAGTCAAGACTTTTAGTTAGTTGGTTTTAGTTTTTTAATTCCCCTTTTTTTAGTACATTTTATTGTTGGTTAAAATAAATGTGGTTCCTTCACTTGTTGTTTTAATTCATTGTTTTGAATGCACAATTTTTACTGCTCTCCATCCGGCACAAAGAACCTGTTTTTAATCTTTTACCTGTTGTAGTTTTAAAGAGGTCCGAGGCCTCAAACAAAACCTAGGTGGCGTTGTCGGCCCTTTTTACCTATATTTATATATTTTATAATTTTTATATATTGGACATTTTAGCTTAAACGTTGCCCCTAAAAAAAGCCCACACACACACACAGACAGACATTTACACACACACACACACACACACAGACAGACATTTACACACACACACACACACACACACACAGACAGACATTTACACACACACACACACACACACACACACACACACACACACACACACACACACACACATACATATACACACACACACACACACACACACACACAGACAGACATTTACACACACACACACACACACACACACACACACAGACAGATTTTTACACACACACACACACACACACACACACACACACACACACACACACACAGACAGACATTTACACACACACACACACACACAGACAGACATTTACACACACACACACACACACACACAGACAGACATTTACACACACACACACACACACACACACACACACACACACACACACACATTTACACACACACACAGACACAGACATTTAAACACACACAGACACAGACACACACACACACACACACACACACACACACACACACAGACATTTACACACACACACACACACACACACACACACACACACACACACACACACACACACACACACACACACACACACACACACACACACACACACACACACACACACACACACACACACTGATTTGTGGTTCTACCGTCGTGTTTTGATTGGTTGTTTCTTTAGAATTCTGCGAATCTTTCTCAAAACGAAAAGGATGATGGTGATCAAGAGAGATGGACGAGGAGGAGAAGAGAGGAGGAGGAGTAGAAGGAGAAAAGAGGAGGATCTGAGGAAGAGGAGGAGGAGGAGAAGAGAGCAACTTTTTGCAGCCTCTCCCGGTGTCCGTTAATGAAGCCCTCGCTGCTGCTTCGTGTTAAACGGATTAAACTAATGACGGTGATTAAACCGGAGCAGGTCTGCAGACCCGGGATCGTTTACACCCCCACCTCCCTCCCTTCTGCACGCTTTCTCTCTCAGTCTATCCACATACGGAAACTACAAAATGCGCGCAGCACGATCTCATTTCCCCTTGTGCCACACCGGAATATATCCGCGGGTTCTCGCGGATCTGAACGGATGGAAGTGACGGTAGATGGAGGTTTATTTTAGATTCCTGCGTTTCTTTTTGCGTCTTCTGGGATGTGAAATATGTCACTTTTTCTTTCTTTCTACGGATTTCTGAAGACACCGTTTTATTGTACCTGACAACGCACGGCACGGCACGGCACGCACGCGGATTCAACCTGTTTTGCAGCTCATCCGGATGTTTTGGACTTTAATTCTTTTTTAAGGAGTGAAATCAACGCACAGAGACCGGATCGTTTAGAGGAGGTCCTCCTGCATCTCTTGGTGTTGTTTAGAGTCTCTTATAGTCACTTTACACACACACACACACACACACACACACACAGACACACATAGATACACACCGATATACACACACACACACACACACACACACACACAGACAGAGAGAGACATATACACACACACAGACACACATATACATACACAGAGACACAAACACACACACACAGAGACACACACACACAGACAGAGAGAGACATATACACACACAGACACACACACAGAAAGAGAGAGACATATACACACACACACACACACACACACAGACAGAGAGAGACATATACACACACAACCACAGACACACACATATACATACACAAAGACATAAACACACACACACAGAGACACACACACACACACAAACACACACACAGAAAACAGACACACACACACACAGACACACACAGAGATCCACACACACGCACACACACACACAGACAAACATGTTGACACACACAGACACACACACACACACACACAAAACAAAACACACACACAGACACACACATGTTGACACACACACACACACAAAACAAAACACACACACACACAGACAGAAAACAGACACACACACACACACACACACACACACAGAGAGAGACAGATTTGCCCGTTTAGAGGAATTTAAACCTGTTTCGTGGTTGTCTTGGTAACTGTGTGGATGTTTAAGATGATCTAATCTCTGCGGAGTGACTCTGAACCTGGTCTGAGACTGGAGGGGAGCCTGCTGCTCCTGGTCCTGTTTCCTGATCTACTGGATCAGTGATGGAGGGAAGGGAGAAACCCTGAGGAACTGAGACTTCCTCTCGGTTTCCAGACTCTCCACCTTTATTTCCCAAAATCTGATTCTGTGTCAAAGGACCCATCAATATCCAACCCTGTTCTCAGTCCCGACTCGCAAAATTCGGATGTTTTGGACAGTGTTTGTCAGTGTGTTTGTACTAAATGTGTTGTTGTGTCTTTTATTTACAATCTTTTGTTTTGTAGAGTTTTATAGTGACTGTTAGAGGCTCTTATATATTGATTTATTTATGTGTTTTGCACTTGTTTTGCTGATTTTTTTTTTTTTATTTATTATTTTTTTTTATAAATTTTATTTAGAATCTAATACGTACAACAAATTTAAGAATTACGAAGACAAAACAAGCTTCAAAACCCCCGACCCACCCCTACCACTCCCCCATGCATTCATACCACAATCACCACCACAATCAACTCCACATTTGTAGTGTTTTAACAAGAAAACAAACTATAAATAACAAGAAGCACAAAGCAAACAAAATTAATAACAAAGAGAATAAAAAAATTAACATAAATCAATCCTCTAATTCAAGTAAACAGTCATTCCATTTATTTTCAATTTCTGTTGTTATTTGTTGCTATAATTGTTTTGCTGATGTTGGCACTAAACTACTAGCCTGGTGGGACCATCCTGATCTGGCGAGATCCAGTTTTCTCCTCCCAGATCAGTCTGGCATCTTGAGATTAGAGAAAATTTCGACCAATCAGAGTTGGTTTTGAGGCGGGTTTAGGTGTGACCCAACGAGAAGCGACTGTTCGGTCTTAACGACATAGGCTTCGTTGATCTGATTGGTTGATTTGGCCTGTCTATCACCAACTATAGGTGGTAAATAGACAGATGGTTTATCCAATCAGCTAACCAGTATTTTCAGACAGCGGTAGCCCCAATTCTGTTAGCCGCTCGCTAATGCTTTTTCCTCTTGGATCCTTCTTTTGGAATATGGACCAGGAACCTGAAATGGGGCCTTTTATTCCTAAATTCTCGTTACCCAAACGGTAAATCTCCTTTACCGACATGTTGCTAGCTTGCTGAGCTAACGAGCTATGCTTGGCCTGCAGCAGCAGGGGTAGCCTGGCTTGTGGTTGTATTTTCATACGCTTCGTTGATCTGATTGGTTGATTTGGCCCGTCTATCACCAACTATAGGTGGTAGATAGACAGATGGTTTATCCAATCAGCTAACCAGGATTTTCGCCCCCTTTCCCAAAAGTTCTCCAACGGAAAGTTCCCAGATGGATATGCCGAGCGAATGGGAAGCGATCCATCTGGTGGAGTCAGGTTAGGGGAGAGCAGCAGCTACACGACTTTTATTCTTTTTTAAGGCGTGAAATCAACGCACAGAGACCGGATCATTTAGAGGAGGTCCTCCTGCATCTCTTGGTGTTGTTTAGAGTCTCTTATAGTCAATTTACACACACACACACACACACACACACACACACACACACACACACACACACACACACACACAGACAGACAGAAAGAGACAAACACACATGTAGCTGCTGCTCTCCCCTAACCTACACCAGATGGATCGCTTCCCATTTGCTTGGCATATCCATCTGGGAACTTACCGTTGGAGAACCTTTTGGGAAAGGGGTGAAAATCCTGGTTATCTGATTGGATAAACCATCTATCACCAACTATAGGTGGCAAATCAACCAATCAGGTCAACGAAGCGTATGAAAATACAACCACAAGCCAGGCTAACCCCTGCTGCTGCTGCAGGCCAAGCATAGCTCGTTAGCTCAGCAAGCTAGCAGCATGTCGGTGAAGGAGATTTGCCGTTTGACTTTCACCCAGGAGGCCGGGGGTTCGTGTCCCGCACAGCACGTTACGTAAAGTTGCTTTTCTTTCTTAAGGTGCTCACACACTGGATGCGTAACACGAGCATGTCGGCTGCATTATTACATGTCATTTAGCCGATGCTTTCATCCAAAGCGACTTACGATTGCTATATATCCGAGGTCACACACCTCTGGAGCAACTAGGGGTTAAGTGTCTTGCTCAGGAACACATTGGTTGATGTATGGCAGTGGGAATCAAACCGAGATCTCCCACACCAAAGGCATGTGTCACATCCACTGCGTCATCACCCCCCACAACCACCCAACTGTCCCATTATTGCCCACCCACGACCTTTTCCTTAACATAACTGCGTCAAAAGGGACGCTAATAGTCCCGACCAAGCGTTTAGATGAAGCGTAATATGGCGCTAAAGGAGACTTTTAGCGTCAATAACAACGACAAAGTTACCTGACCAAGCGTTGGTATTTTACGAGATTGGAGTGAGAATCTGTTGGAATATCTATATTATCATTATATATTATCTATGTAGAGTATATATAATATCTGTTGGAATATATATATTCATTTTACTCACTTTGCTTTCAAATTGCTTTCTCAGAATCACATTTTCCTCGAGATTGAAGGAAGGAAGGAAGGAAGGAAGGAAGGAAGGAAGGAAGGAAGGAAGGAAGGAAGGAAGGAAGGAACCCCGTCTTCCTTGGCTTGTTTTCAGACTTTTTCCAGTTCAGTTTCTTTTCTTCATCATGTAAGATCACCTTATTTTCCTCGAAGGCGGAGCGGATAACTTTGAATCAAAGAGACAATAAATATCTAAAGAAACCAAAAAGATTTTAAGCACTACAGTTTGAGGCAACCTGGGGATCCTTAAGGGTCCTCAAAAAACTCAAAAACCTTTTGGATCCTGAAAGCAACACTGCAAATGGCTTAATAATGTAAAAAAAAAAACCTGGATTAGACTCTGAAGAGCCCAAAGGAAACCCAGAAGAACCTTTTGGAAGCTCTGACAACATCTGATGCAATTTAGGGACGGCTTGAAGACCTTTAAAATCGTAAGAGTTAAGTACTTTGAGGAAAATCTTTGGGGACTTCTGGCAATCTGAAGGACACCAGTGACTCTTAGTTACCCGAAGACTCTTATGGATCTCTTTTAAAGTATCTTAGACACACTTTTAAGACCTTGAGGAAAATAAGGGGTTGCCTTGGGACCTTTAGTTACCCAGAAAGTAACTGAAGTACCTTTTTACAAATCCTGGAAATCATCAAGACTCTGAAGATATCTGAGGAAATCTGGGGACAGCTAAAGACCTTGAAGATCCCACGAATTAGGAATTAGGTCGCCTAAGGACCTTGAGTCACAAGCATAAATTGAAGTACCTTTTACAAATCCTGGAAATCATAAAGACTCTGAAGATATCTGAGGAAATCTGGGGACAGCTAAAGACCTTGAAGATCCCAATTTAATTAGGAATTAGGTCGCCTAAGGACCTTGAGTCACCCAACATAAAGTGAAGTACCTTTTACAAATCCTGGAAATCACTAAGGATTTTGGAAGGAAATCTGGGCACGGCTAACCTCGAAGATCCTAAGAGTTAAGTACTTTGAGGAAACTCTTTGGGGACTCCTGGCAATCTGAAGGACACAGGTACTCTCAGTTACCCGAAGACTATTATGGATCTCTTTTGAAGTATCTTAGAGGGACTTTTAAGACCCTGAGGAAAATAGGGGGTCACCTTGGGACCTTTAGTTACCCAGAAAGAAACTAAAGTAGTTCTTTGGGGATCCCCAAGTCAACCAATGGGCACCCTCCGGACTACTGACATCTGACCCGAAAACAAGGAACTGGAGAGACTTTCAAGACCCTGACCTGAAAGAAACTGATCCTGGAAATCACTGAGGATTTCGGAAGGACGTCGGGGACGGATAAAGACCCTGAAGATCCAAGCAGTACTTTGAGAAGCCCTATAGGGACCCTCACAATCCAAAGGAAATCTGGGGACCACAGAGGGACCCCGAACACTTCAGAGGAAGTCTGAGAACTAGGGGTCGACCCATACTGGTTTTACAGGGCCGATATGATTCTAAGTAGTACATGAAACTGATAACGATATTTAAAACCGAAATGCATTTAAAGTAAAAAAAAAAAAAAAAAAAACAACCTTTCAGTCAAAATTAAGATTGAAAACTAAATACTCTGATACAAGTACATGACTTGCATTTACAAATCTTGAGTAAATACAAAATTTAAACAATACTAAATGTCTGTTTTAAACTAACATTGGATGCATTCAAGACTTAAAAGTTGAAGCTGGTAAAGGTGGATCTCAGACAGACACAAAGCCAAAGTAACACACTTATTAAAAAATTAACTTTATTGCTTATCGGTCAAATAAAAGGAGAACACAGATAATCTGCAAATCGCCACAAAAACAGCACAGATAATTGGCCTGCTCCTGGTCTTCGGTAGGGTTGGGTCCACTATGGAACCGGTAGGAACTGGACTGGATTAGAACGTACATTTCGGTTCCTCGTTTTGGTTCCACTTAATGTGTCAACTGAAATATTTTCCTCTGTCGCTCCGAAACGGACGTAAAAATCCCCCTTTCTCTGTAGTCTACCGTTAGCTAGTTACTGTGAATGTAGGCTAGTTTTAAAATGCCATATTTTCCCTCTGGGCTCACCAAAACTGGCGTAAAAGCATATTACGACACCACATCTATCTATCAATCTATCTAAAAGAGCCTTTCTTTTATGTCATTTTCAGTTTTTCAAGAATCGGTTTAGGAATCAGAATCGTTTTAAAAGTACCGGTTCGCCATCGGCATCACGCGAAGGCTGTGAAAATTTACCCAAAATACGTTTGAATATTCGTTCTAAAAAACAGTGGTCTGAATTATGTCGTTGCTGTCTGGTGACAACCTCGTCTGTCCATAACTGCTTTTATATATTTTTTTTGCCACTTTTCTAGATGTGTTGTAGACAAGAGTTGTAGTGTTGTCAATCTAAAAGATTTTTGAGGTCATTTTCAGTTTTTCAAGTATCGGTTTAGGAATCTGAATTGTTTTTAAAAGTACCGGTTCGGAATAAACCGTAAAAAAAATAAAAATCCAAAAGATACCCAACCCTAACTGCAACAGAGAGTCGGCCCGGCCCCGGTCTTCGGGGGACCCCCAAGAGAGCCAATGGGTACTCTCCGAGACCTGCAGTACGCCCTGCAGGAGAAGATCGAGGAGTTGCGGCAGCGCGACACGCTGATAGACGAACTGGAACTGGAGCTGGATCAGAAGGACGAGCTGATCCAGCGTCTGCAGAACGAGCTGGATAAGTACCGGTCCGTGCTGCGGCCCGCCACCGCCCAGCAGCAAGGCATCATCCTGCAGCCGGACCAGCACCGCAGCAAGCGGCACGCCATCTCTGCCGAGCCCACGGCCTGCGACATCACCGACCTCAGCCACGTCGCGCTGGCTTTCCACCCAAAGAGCCCGCAGTAAGTCTGCTTCGTATGTCTGTTCTGTTGTTCATGTTCAAAAGTCAAAGTCAAAGTGTCTTTATTAGTCTCCCTGTCACGAACCAAGCAGTAAGACAATTAGGATAACAGGAGTTTGTTAGAAAAAGTGGGTTTTTATTTACCCAAAAACTGCACAAAACAATATAAGACCAAGAACTTAATATATAAACCTATAAAATAGGTCAACTCAATATAACTTAAACCAAAAATAACTATAACAAAAAATACATGTGAACAACAAAACT
>NC_041351.1:2417459-2429959 GCF_004354835.1 Perca flavescens
AAACAATCCGACACCTGCTCTCATGACACTAGTGGTCACTTGCAGGTGTTGATCTGAAACAACCTTGACAAATCGAGCCATTAAAAAAAAAAAAAAATTATGATTGTATTTTTGTAATATGTGCCTGTAGGCTACTTCACTGTGCATAATGTTATTTTGGTCATGAAAATGAATAATAATAAAAAAGCAAGCCACAATGTCTCACTTTTTTATAGATTTTTATTCCAAAATATGAATTTCTCTGCTGTGGAAGGACTTCTTTTTTACCCATAATTTCTCCAGTCTTTGAAAAAATCCTCTCACATGTTGCTGGTATGCAAAGAGATTTTTTAGCAAGGACATACAAATTATCTATCCACCCACCTATCTATCTATCTATCTATCTATCTATCCATCTATCCACCCACCTACCTATCTATCTATCTATCTATCTATCTATCTATCTATCCACCCACCTATCTATCTATCTCATCTATCTATCTATCTATCTATCTATCTATCTATCTATCTATCTATCCACCCACCCACCTATCTATCTATCTATCTATCTATCTATCTATCTATCTATCTATCCACCCACCTATCTATCTATCTATCTATCTATCTATCTATCTATCCACCTATCTATCTATCTATCTATATCTATCTTCCATCCACCTATCTATCTATCTATCTATCTATCTATCTATCTATCTATCTATCTATCTATCTATCTATCTATCTATCTATCATCCACCCCCACCTATCTATCTATCTATCTATCTATCTATCTATCTATCCACCCACCATCTATCTATCTATCTATCCACCCACCCATCTATCTATTCATCTATCCACCCACCTATCTATCTATCTATCTATCCACCCACCCATCTATCTATCTATCTATCTATCCTATCTATCTATCCACCCACCCATCTATCTATCTATCTATCCACCCACCCATCTATCTATCTATCTATCCACCCACCTATTCATCTATCTATCTATCCACCCACCTATCTATCTATCTATCTATCCACCCACCCATCTATCTATCTATTAATTTAATTTCAATTTTATTTATAGTATCAAATCATAACAAGAGTTATCTCGAGACACTTTACAGATAGAGTAGGTCCAGACCACACTCTATAATTTACAAAGACCCAACAATTCCAACAATTACAGTAATTCCCTCAAGAGCAAGCAAATGACAGTGGCGAGGAAAAACTCCTCTTGGGAAGAAACCTCGGACAGACCCAGGCTCTTAGTAGGCGGTGTCTGACGGGGCGGTTGGGGTGATGAGCAGTGGTGATAACAGTCACATTTAATAATGGAACAGTGACTGATGTAGCGGGAAGCTGCAGGGTTCAGCCGAAGCTGCAGGGGTTCAGCAGGAAGCAGCAGGGTTCAGCCGAAGCTGCAGGGGTTCAGCAGGAAGCAGCAGGGTTCAGCAGGGCTGCAGGGTTCAGCAGGAAGCTGCAGGGTTCAGCAGGAAGCAGCAGGGTTCAGCAGGAAGCAGCAGGGTTCAGCAGGAAGCTGCAGGGTTCAGCAGGAAGCAGCAGGGTTCAGCAGGAAGCTGCGGGGTTCAGCAGGAAGCTGCAGGGTTCAGCAGGAAGCAGCAGGGTTCAGCAGGAAGCTGCAGGGTTCAGAGGTTGGCAGGGGTTCAGCAGGAAGCTGCAGGGTTCAGCAGGAAGCTGCAGGGTTCAGCAGGAAGCAGCAGGGTTCAGCAGGAAGCAGCAGGGTTCAGCAGGAAGCAGCAGGGTTCAGCAGGAAGCAGCAGGGGTTCAGCAGGAAGCAGCAGGGTTCAGCAGGAAGCTGCAGGGTTCAGCAAGGAGCAGCAGGGTTCAGCAGGAAGCAGCAGGGTTCAGCAGGAAGCAGCAGGGTTCAGCAGGAAGCTGCAGGGTTCAGCAGGGGCAGGGGTTCAGCAGGAAGCAGCAGGGTTCAGCAGGGAAGCAGCAGGGTTCAGCAGGAAGCTGCAGGGTTCAGCAGGAAGCAGCAGGGTTCAGGAAGCAGCATAACATTGCAGGGCACCGCTGAGCTCAGCAGGAGTGCAGCAGGACCACGGCGACAGCTGGAACCAGGATCTTGGTGCCAGCGTTCTCCAAGGAAATACGCTGGGGGAAAAACATAAGGACTCCGGGAGTAAACTCCCCAGAAGCTAGCCCTAGCTAGCTAGCTATCTATCTATCTATCTATCTTCCATCCACCTATCTATCTATCTATCTATCTATCTATCTATCTATCCACCCACCTATCTATCCATCCATCCATCAACCCACCTATCTATCTATCTATCTATCCACCCACCTATCTATCTATCTATCTATCTATCCACCCATCTATCTATCTATCTATCTATCTATCTATCTATCTATCTATCTATCCTCCATCTATCTATCTATCTATCTATCTATCTATCTATCTATCTATCTATCTATCTATGTGTCACTGTATGTATACTCTGTCTCTAGCCTGTCAGTCAGTGTGTAAATTTAAATGTTAGCCTAAATATAACTAAAACAAATCGCACTATAAATAAAAAAAAAACCCAAGAGGTCAAGATCTATTGACTTCACTTTTATACAGATGTGCGATTGTGTGGTCTGTTCCAGACCCTGTCAATCAAACGCTGATTCGGCGGACCATGCCACCTGTTGAAACACTCCGAAGCTTCATTTAGCCGTAGTCACGTGACACGGGTGTTTTGAATCACGCGGATCAGTGTTCAAACTCTGCGCTCGGGATCTCGACAAAGCTTCGGAACGTCAGTTTCGCGTCAGCCATCCCTACCTGGAGCTACAGTGAAGCAAGCCAAACACCGACCACTAGCGGAGGAAGACGGAGAGGGTGGAACTCTCCCTTCTGCGTAAGTCACGTTTTGAGATCGGTGTTAGGTGGGGGTAAATTCTGTGCTCCCAGTCGAGACACACCTCCCTCGCATCACGGAGGCCCACGGGCCAAATCCGCCCCTTTATTATATATTTTATTATTAGCTTTATTTCAGACACATAAAAATGGTCCATATTACATAGAAGAAAGACACATAATAACAGTACATTTATCTCCTGGATAGGCTCATAAGCCAGTGAGCCCAAGTACCAGAGAGGAGTATCGCACAGAGCTTAGTCCAGGATTTGTATTTATATTGATCCGGCCCGTATATCAATTTAGGTTCACAATACATTTTGGCCCGCCTAGTTTTTTGAAGCTTTTTCTGAAGTTTTGCCACTTTTTCCAGGCGATTTTGGGGCCTTTTCTGGCATTTTTTTTTTCCAATGTCTTTGTTACTTTTTACAAAAGATGTTGTTGCTTTTTTTTTTCTTTGATGGCTAAGTTACTTTTTTTTTGGGGCTTTATGTGGACCCAACTGTAAGTGAGAAGACTATTTGAGACACGCAATAATCCAGTAAAAGATCCCTGACTTTTTCGATGAAATAAAAGGATGTGAATAAACTAAACATGTCCGGCCCTTGATGTCATTCTTAGTTTCCAGTGTGGCCTTTAGTGAAATTGAGTTTGACACATCTGCCTTAAGAAGAACAGAACAAACATATTGTAATGAATAATCAAAACAAAATACGTGATCAAGGAATGGCTCCTACACGTGATGAAGTGGTAACACTTGCTGGCGGAGTGTTTTCTGTTGCAGGTTATACCGAGGAGGGCAGCACAAGGAGAGGAAACTGGTTCTCTGGACTTTATAAAGTCAAGACTTTTAGTTAGTTGGTTTTAGTTTTTAATTCCCCTTTTTTAGTACATTTTATTGTTGGTTAAAATAAATGTGGTTCCTTCACTTGTTGTTTTAATTCATTGTTTTGAATGCACAATTTTTACTGCTCTCCATCCGGCACAAAGAACCTGTTTTTAATCTTTTACCTGTTGTAGTTTTAAGAGGTCCGAGGCCTCAAACAAAACCTAGGTGGCGTTGTCGGCCCTTTTTACCTATATTTATATATTTTATAATTTTTATATATTGGACATTTTAGCTTAAACGTTGCCCTAAAAAAGCCCACACACACACACAGACAGACATTTACACACACACACACACAGACAGACATTTACACACACACACACACACACACACAGACAGACATTTACACACACACACACACACACACACACACACACACACACACACACACACACATACATATACACACACACACACACACACACACAGACAGACATTTACACACACACACACACACACACACACAGACAGACATTTACACACACACACACACACACACACACACACACACACACACGCACACACAGACAGACATTTACACACACACACACACACAGACAGACATTTACACACACACACACACACACACAGACAGACATTTACACACACACACACACACACACACACACACACACACACACACACACATATTTACACACACAGACACAGACATTTAAACACACACAGACACAGACATTTACACACACACACACACACACACACACACAGACAGACATTTACACACACACACACACACACACACACACACACACATACATACACACACACACACACACACACACACACATACATACACACACACACACACACACACACTGATTTGTGGTTCTACCGTCGTGTTTTGATTGGTTGTTTCTTTAGAATTCTGCGAATCTTTCTCAAAACGAAAAGGATGATGGTGATCAGAGAGATGGACGAGGAGGAGAAAGAGGAGGAGGAGTAGAAGGAGAAAAAGAGGAGGATCTGAGGAAGAGGAGGAGGAGGAGAAGAGAGCAACTTTTGCAGCCTCTCCCGGTGTCCGTTAATGAAACCCTCGCTGCTGCTTCGTGTTAAACGGATTAAACTAATGACGGTGATTAAACCGGAGCAGGTCTGCAGACCCAGGATCGTTTACACCCCCCACCCCTCCCTTCTGCACGCTTTCTCTCTCAGTCTATCCACATACGGAAACTACAAAATGCGCGCAGCACGATCTCATTTCCCCTTGTGCCACACCGAAATATATCCGCGGGTTCTCGCGGATCTGAACAGATGGAAGTGACGGTAGATGGAGGTTTATTTTAGATTCCTGCGTTTTTTTTGCGTCTTCTGGGATGTGAAATATGTCACTTTTTCTTTCTTTCTACGGATTTCTGAAGACACCGTTTTATTGTACCTGACAACGCACGGCACGGCACGGCACGCACGCGGATTCAACCTGTTTTGCAGCTCATCCGGATGTTTTGGACTTTAATTCTTTTTAAGGGTGAAATCAACGCACAGAGACCGGATCGTTTAGAGGAGGTCCTCCTGCATCTCTTGGTGTTGTTTAGAGTCTCTTATAGTCACTTTACACACACACACACACACACACACACACAGACACGCATAGATACACACCGATATACACACACACACACACACACACACACACACAGACAGACAGAGACACATATACACACACAGACACACATATACACACAGAGACACAAACACACACACACAGACACACACACACAGACAGAGAGACATATACACACACAGACACACACACAGAAAGAGAGAGACATATACACACACAGACACACACACACACAGACAGAGACATATACACACACAACCACAGACACACACATACATACACAAACACATAAAGACACACACACACACACAGAGACACACACACACACACAAACACACACACAGAAAACAGACACACACACACACAGACACACACAGAGATCCACACACACACACACAGACAAACATGTTGACACACACAGACACACACACACACACACACACAAAACAAAACACACACAGACACACACATGTTGACACACACACACACACAAAACAAAACACACACACACACAGACAGAAAACAGACACACACACACACACACACACACACACAGAGAGAGACAGATTTGCCCGTTTAGAGGAATTTAAACCTGTTTCGTGGTTGTCTTGGTAACTGTGTGGATGTTTAAGATGATCTAATCTCTGCGGAGTGACTCTGAACCTGGTCTGAGACTGGAGGGGAGCCTGCTGCTCCTGGTCCTGTTTCCTGATCTACTGGATCAGTGATGGAGGGAAGGGAGAAACCCTGAGGAACTGAGACTTCCTCTCGGTTTCAGACTCTCCACCTTTATTTCCCAAAATCTGATTCTGTGTCAAAGGACCCATCAATATCCAACCCTGTTCTCAGTCCCGACTCGCAAAATTCGGATGTTTTGGACAGTGTTTGTCAGTGTGTTTGTACTAAATGTGTTGTTGTGTCTTTTATTTACAATCTTTTGTTTTGTAGAGTTTTATAGTGACTGTTAGAGGCTCTTATATATTGATTTATTTATGTGTTTTGCACTTGTTTTTGATTTTTTTTTTTTTTTTATTTATTATTTTTTTATAAATTTTATTTAGAATCTAATACGTACAACAAATTTAAGAATTACGAAGACAAAACAAGCTTCAAAACCCCCGACCCACCCCTACCACTCCCCCATGCATTCATACCACAATCACCACCACAATCAACTCCACATTTGTAGTGTTTTAACAAGAAAACAAACTATAAATAACAAGAAGCACAAAGCAAACAAAATTAATAACAAAGAGAATAAAAAATTAACATAAATCAATCCTCTAATTCAAGTAAACAGTCATTCCATTTATTTTCAATTTCTGTTGTTATTTGTTGCTATAATTGTTTTGCTGATGTTGGCACTAAACTACTAGCCTGGTGGGACCATCCTGATCTGGCGAGATCCAGTTTTCTCCTCCCAGATCAGTCTGGCATCTTGAGATTAGAGAAAATTTCGACCAATCAGAGTTGGTTTTGAGGCGGGTTTAGGTGTGACCCAACGAGAAGCGACTGTTCGGTCTTAACGACATAGGCTTCGTTGATCTGATTGGTTGATTTGGCCTGTCTATCACCAACTATAGGTGGTAAATAGACAGATGGTTTATCCAATCAGCTAACCAGTATTTTCAGACAGCGGTAGCCCCAATTCTGTTAGCCGCTCGCTAATGCTTTTTCCTCTTGGATCCTTCTTTTGGAATATGGACCAGGAACCTGAAATGGGGCCTTTTATTCCTAAATTCTCGTTACCCAAACGGTAAATCTCCTTTACCGACATGTTGCTAGCTTGCTGAGCTAACGAGCTATGCTTGGCCTGCAGCAGCAGGGGTAGCCTGGCTTGTGGTTGTATTTTCATACGCTCCGTTGATCTGATTGGTTGATTTGGCCCGTCTATCACCAACTATAGGTGGTAGATAGACAGATGGTTTATCCAATCAGCTAACCAGGATTTTCGCCCCTTTCCCAAAAGTTCTCCAACGGAAAGTTCCCAGATGGATATGCCGAGCGAATGGGAAGCGATCCATCTGGTGGAGTCAGGTTGGGGGAGCAGCAGCTACCACGACTTTTATTCTTTTTAAGGCGTGAAATCAACGCACAGAGACCGGATCATTTGGGAGGAGGTCCTCCTGCATCTCTTGGTGTTGTTTAGAGTCTCTTATAGTCAATTTACACACACACACACACACACACACACACACACACACACACACACACAGACACACACAAAGACAGACAGAAAAAACACATGTAGCTGCTGCTCTCCCTAACCTACACCAGATGGATCGCTTCCCATTTGCTTGGCATATCCATCTGGGAACTTACCGTTGGAGAACCTTTTGGGAAAGGGGTGAAAATCCTGGTTATCTGATTGGATAAACCATCTATCACCAACTATAGGTGGCAAATCAACCAATCAGGTCAACGGGCGTATGAAAATACAACCACAAGCCAGGCTAACCCCTGCTGCTGCTGCAGGCCAAGCATAGCTCGTTAGCTCAGCAAGCTAGCAGCATGTCGGTGAAGGAGATTTGCCGCTTGACTTTCACCCAGGAGGCGGGGTTCGTGTCCCGCACAGCACGTTACGTAAAGTTGCTTTTCTTTCTTAAGGTGCTCACACACTGGATGCGTAACGACGAGCATGTCGGCTGCATTATTACATGTCATTTAGCCGATGCTTTCATCCAAAGCGACTTACGATTGCTATATATCCGAGGTCACACACCTCTGGAGCAACTAGGGGTTAAGTGTCTTGCTCAGGAACACATTGGTTGATGTATGGCAGTGGGAATCAAACCGAGATCTCCCACACCAAAGGCATGTGTCACATCCACTGCGTCATCACCCCCCACAACCACCCAACTGTCCCATTATTGCCCACCCACGACCTTTTCCTTAACATAACTGCGTCAAAAGGGACGCTAATAGTCCCGACCAAGCGCGTTTAGATGAAGCGCGTAATATGGCGCTAAAGGAGACTTTTAGCGTCAATAACAACGACAAAGTTACCTGACCAAGCGTTGGTATTTTACGAGATTGGAGTGAGAATCTGTTGGAATATCTATATTATCATTATATATTATCTATGTAGAGTATATATAATATCTGTTGGAATATATATATTCATTTTTACTCACTTTGCTTTCAAATTGCTTTCTCAGAATCACATTTTCCCTCGAGATTGAAGGAAGGAAGGAAGGAAGGAAGGAAGGAAGGAAGGAAGGAAGGAAGGAAGGAAGGAAGGAACCCCGTCTTCCTTGGCTTGTTTTCCAGACTTTTTCCAGTTCCAGTTTCTTTTCTTCATCATGTAAGATCACCTTATTTTCCTCGAAGGCGGAGCGGATAACTTTGAATCAAAGAGACAATAAATATCTAAAGAAACCAAAAAGATTTTAAGCACTACAGTTTGAGGCAACCTGGGGATCCTTAAGGGTCCTCAAAAAAACTCAAAAAACCTTTTGGATCCTGAAAGCAACACTGCAAATGGCTTAATAATGTAAAAAAAAAAAACCTGGATTAGACTCTGAAGAGCCCAAAGGAAACCCAGAAGAACCTTTTGGAAGCTCTGACAACATCTGATGCAATTTAGGGACGGCTTGAAGACCTTTAAAATCGTAAGAGTTAAGTACTTTGAGGAAAATCTTTGGGGGACTTCTGGCAATCTGAAGGACACCAGTGACTCTTAGTTACCCGAAGACTCTTATGGATCTCTTTTAAAGTATCTTAGACACACTTTTAAGACCTTGAGGAAAATAAGGGGTTGCCTTGGGACCTTTAGTTACCCAGAAAGTAACTGAAGTACCTTTTTTACAAATCCTGGAAATCATCAAGACTCTGAAGATATCTGAGGAAATCTGGGGACAGCTAAAGACCTTGAAGATCCCACGAATTAGGAATTAGGTCGCCTAAGGACCTTGAGTCACAAGCATAAATTGAAGTACCTTTTACAAATCCTGGAAATCATAAAGACTCTGAAGATATCTGAGGAAATCTGGGGACAGCTAAAGACCTTGAAGATCCCACGAATTAGGAATTAGGTCGCCTAAGGACCTTGAGTCACCCAACATAAAGTGAAGTACCTTTTACAAATCCTGGAAATCACTAAGGATTTTGGAAGGAAATCTGGGCACGGCTAACCTCGAAGATCCTAAGAGTTAAGTACTTTGAGGAAACTCTTTGGGGACTCCTGGCAATCTGAAGGACACAGGTACTCTCAGTTACCCGAAGACTATTATGGATCTCTTTTGAAGTATCTTAGAGGGACTTTTAAGACCCTGAGGAAAATAGGGGGTCACCTTGGGACCTTTAGTTACCCAGAAAGAAACTAAAGTAGTTCTTTGGGGATCCCCAAGTCAACCAATGGGCACCCTCCGGACTACTGACATCTGACCGAAAACAAGGAACTGGAGAGACTTTCAAGACCCTGACCTGAAAGAAACTGATCCTGGAAATCACTGAGGATTTCGGAAGGACGTCGGGGGACGGATAAAGACCCTGAAGATCCAACGAGTACTTTGAGAAGCCCTATAGGGACCCTCACAATCCAAAGGAAATCTGGGGACCACAGAGGGACCCCGAACACTTCAGAGGAAGTCTGAGAACTAGGGGTCGACCCATACTGGTTTTACAGGGCCGATATGATTCTAAGTAGTACATGAAACTGATAACGATATTTAAAACCGAAATGCATTTAAAGTAAAAAAAAAAAAAACAACCTTTCAGTCAAAATTAAGATTGAAAACTAAATACTCTGATACAAGTACATGACTTGCATTTACAAATCTTGAGTAAATACAAAATTTAAACAATACTAAATGTCTGTTTTAAACTAACATTGGATGCATTCAAGACTTAAAAGTTGAAGCTGGTAAAGGTGGATCTCAGACAGACACAAAGCCAAAGTAACACACTTATTAAAAAATTAACTTTATTGCTTATCGGTCAAATAAAAGGAGAACACAGATAATCTGCAAATCGCCACAAAAACAGCACAGATAATTGGCCTGCTCCTGGTCTTCGGTAGGGTTGGGTCCACTATGGAACCGGTAGGAACTGGACTGGATTAGAACGTACATTTCGGTTCCTCGTTTTGGTTCCACTTAATGTGTCAACTGAAATATTTTCCCTCTGTCGCTCCGAAACGGACGTAAAAAAATCCCCCTTTCTCTGTAGTCTACCGTTAGCTAGTTACTGTGAATGTAGGCTAGTTTTAAAATGCCATATTTTCCCCTCTGGGCTCACCAAAACTGACGTAAAAGCATATTACGGCTTACCACATCTATCTATCAATCTATCTAAAAGAGCCTTTCTTTTATGTCATTTTTCAGTTTTTCAAGAATCGGTTTAGGAATCAGAATCGTTTTAAAAGTACCGGTTCGCCATCGGCATCACGCGAAGGCTGTGAAAATTTACCCAAAAATACGTTTGAATATTCGTTCTAAAAAACAGTGGTCTGAATTATGTCGTTGCTGTCTGGTGACAACCTCGTCTGTCCATAACTGCTTTTATATATTTTTTTGCCACTTTTCTAGATGTGTTGTAGACAAGAGTTGTAGTGTTGTCAATCTAAAAGATTTTTGAGGTCATTTTTCAGTTTTTCAAGTATCGGTTTAGGAATCTGAATTGTTTTTAAAAGTACCGGTTCGGAATAAACCGTAAAAAAAATTAAAATCCAAAAGATACCCAACCCTAACTGCAACAGAGAGTCGGCCCGCCCCGGTCTTTCGGGGACCCCAAGAGAGCCAATGGGTACTCTCCGAGACCTGCAGTACGCCCTGCAGGAGAAGATCGAGGAGTTGCGGCAGCGCGACACGCTGATAGACGAACTGGAACTGGAGCTGGATCAGAAGGACGAGCTGATCCAGCGTCTGCAGAACGAGCTGGATAAGTACCGGTCCGTGCTGCGGCCCGCCACCGCCCAGCAGCAAGGCATCATCCTGCAGCGGACCAGCACCGCAGCAAGCGGCACGCCATCTCTGCCGAGCCCACGGCCTGCGACATCACCGACCTCAGCCACGCCGCGCTGGCTTTCCACCCAAAGAGCCCGCAGTAAGTCTGCTTCGTATGTCTGTTCTGTTGTTCATGTTCAAAAGTCAAAGTCAAAGTGTCTTTATTAGTCTCCCTGTCACGAACCAAGCAGTAAGACAATTAGGATAACAGGAGTTTGTTAGAAAAAGTGGGTTTTATTTACCCAAAACTGCACAAAACAATATAAGACCAAGAACTTAATATATAAACCTATAAAATAGGTCAACTCAATATAACTTAAACCAAAAATAACTATAACAAAAAATACATGTGAACAACAAAACTGCCTCCCCAGAATGAAACAACACGGAACATATATACTAAGTGGGCCAAACCAAATAACCACACAGGGGAAAACTAAAATAGACATAATTGAAGCTAATACAAATAAGCCCCAGCCTAAAACTAAATCCCCTCCAGCATGGCATTTGATGGTACGGCCCAATTGGCAGGCCATAGTATATAACAGTCCTTCACCCTTGGCCACGCCTCTTCTGCAGGAAGGACCTTTCCACCAGCATGGTAACAAAGACAAAATAATGATTAATGTAACAATACCTTTCAATGTATAGAAGTATATTCCATATAAACCATATAAAGCTACAGGAAAGCTACTGTAAATGTGGATTACTAATCAACCAAACAGTTCAAGGTGTCTGCTTCACTGTTGAAATTATTTAAAGTGTGACTGAAGGAATCAATGTGTACTAAAAAGCATGGGGTAAAATTGTGTCCCATATTACCATTGCTGGCGGTTTAACCTGTGTGGCTTAGGCCATCACACTCCCTAAGGAGAAATTAGTTTTGGACACTGAGAGAAATTTCTGCAAGAGTTAACAACAGAGACACACATCAAACACAGGGTTGAATGTAAAAATATCCTTACAATCCATTGTAAAAAAATACAGTAATTCCTTCATTTTTTATTTATTTATTTTTTGATTGGTTTATTTGAAAGGGGACAGTGCAATTTCATAAAACACATGAACAAACATGTTTGAAAAAGCCAGAATTAGCCAAAAGGCTATTTTTCATCTGTAGTCCCCTGGCCAAGATGTAAAAGAAGCATTAAAATACAAACATGAAAAAACAATTACAAATCTATGGCAAATTGATAACTACAATATAAATGAGAGTATAAAATACTTAAGGTAC
>NC_041351.1:2447459-2452390 GCF_004354835.1 Perca flavescens
ACGTGATGCTGATCTGTTTGACTAGCTAATAACCCTTTTGTAACATTAAAATTGATGATAGCAATCTTAAAGCCTCCCAGCATCACTGCCGGATGATTTGATTGGACGATAAATATGTAACAGAACCATCTGTGTGTTATCCATCCCATCAGACTGGACCAGATGTGGTTTTATATCATAAAGAGGAAGCTGACTCCATTTATCATTCACACAAAACTGAAAACACAGCTGACAGGAAGCAGAGACGCTGCAGGGATATGCAGATTTCTCCGGTGGAGAATTGTGGGACTTTCCCCATTTCTGGTCTACATATCCACCAGACTCCATGTAAATAATCAGTAATTTTAGCGTGTATAGAGCCAGCATATATCCACCAGACTCCATGTAAATAATCAGTAATTTTAGCGTGTATAGAGCCAGCATATATCCACCAGACTCCATGTAAATAATCAGGACTTTTAGTGTGTATAGAGCTAGCATATGTCCACCAGACTCCATGTAAATAATCAGGACTTTTAGCGTGTATAGAGCCAGCATATCTCCACCAGACTCCATGTAAATAATCAGGACTTTTAGCGTGTATAGAGCCAGCATATATCCACCAGACTCCATGTAAATAATCAGGACTTTTAGTGTGTATAGAGCTAGCATATGTCCACCAGACTCCATGTAAATAATCAGGACTTTTAGCGTGTATAGAGCCAGCATATCTCCACCAGACTCCATGTAAATAATCAGGACTTTTAGCGTGTATAGAGCCAGCTTCTCCGTGAACCATCACCTTATCGTGGTGGAGAGGTTTGTGTGTCTCTGTGAACCTGAGGGGTGTGTTGTCTGGAGCTTTGTGCTCCTGGTAGGGTCTCCCAAGGCAAAGTGGTCTCAGGTGAGGGGCCAGACAAAGAATGGTTCAAAAACCCCAATGAAGAAGCAAGGTAGAGATGGAGTGACCCTGCCCGGAGGAAGCCGGGGCCCCGCCTGGAGCCAGGCCCAGACGGCGGGCTCGTCGGGCGAGCGCCTGGTGGCCGGGTTTGCCACGGAGCCCGGCCGGGCACAGCCCGAACAAGCTACGTGGAAACTCCCTCTCCATCCCATGGGCCCACCACCTGTGGGAGGAACCGTTGGGGTCGGGTGCGATGCCACATGGGTGGCAGTGAAGGTCAGGGGCCTCGACGGACCAGACCCGGGCGGCAGACTCTGGCTCTGGGGACGTGTCACCTCTCTGTGGGGGAAGGAGCCGGAACTGGTGCGGGAGGTGGAGCGCCACCGGTTAGATCTGGTGGGGCTTACCTCACGCACAGTCTCGGTTCTGGAACCATACTCCTGGATAGGGGTTGGACTCTTTTCTTCTCCGGAGTTGCCCAGGGTGTGAGGCGCCGGGCGGGTGTGGGGATACTCACAAGCCCCGGCTGAGCGCCGCTGTGTTGGAGTTTACCCGGTGGACGAGAGGGTCGCCTCCCACGCCTGCGGGTTGTGGGGAAAACTCTGACTGTTGTTTGTGCATATGCACCAAACAGGAGTTCGGAGTATTCGGCCTTCTTGGAGACCTTGATTGAGTCCTGCATGGGGCTCCAGTGGGGGACTCCATTGTTCTGCTGGGGACTTCAACGCACACGTGGGCAATGATGGAGACACCTGGAGGCGTGATTGGGAGGAACGGCCTCCTGATCTAAACCAGAGTGGTTGTTTGTTGTTGGACTTCTGTGCTAGTCATGGATTGTCTATAACGAACACCATGTTCGAACATAGGGATGCTCATAAGTGTACCTGGTACCAGAGCACCCTAGGTCAAGGTCAATGATCGATTTCATAATCGTTTCATCTGATCTGAGGCCGTATGTTTTGGACACACTCGGGTGAAGAGAGGGGCAGAGCTGTCAACCGATCACCATCTGGTGGTGAGTTGGGTCAGGGGTGGGGGGGACTCTGGACAGACCTGGTAAGCCCAAACGTGTAGTGCGGGTAAATTGGGAACGTCTGGAGGAGGCCCTGTCCGACAGACTTTCAACTCACACCTCCGGGCGGAGCTTTTTGTGCATCCCTGTGGAGGCTGGGGCATTGAACCCGAGTGGACAATGTTCAAAGTTTCCATTGCTGAAGCTGCGGCGAGGAGCTGTGGTCTTAGGGTCTTAGGTGCCTCAAGGGGCGGTAACCCACTTAACACCGTGGTGGACACCAGTGGTCAGGGAAGCCGTCCGACTGAAGAAGGAGTCTTTCCGGGATATGTTATCCCGGAGGACTCGGAGGCGGTTGCAGGGTACCGAAGGGCCCGAGGGCTGCAGCCTCTGCCGTGAAAGAGGCAAAGCAGCGGGTGTGGGAGAAGTTTGAGAAGACATGGAGAAGGACTTTCGGTCGGCACCAAAGTGCTTCTGGAAAACTGTTCGCCACCTCAGGAGGGGGAAGGGGAACCATCCAAGCTGTGTACAGTAAGGATGGGACACTGTTGACCTCAACTGAGGAGGTAATAGGGCGGTGGAAGGAGCACTTTGAGGAACTCCTGAATCCGACTAATACGCCCTCTATGTTAGAGGCAGAGCTGGAGGATAATGGGGGATTGTCGTCGATTTCCCGGGCGGAAGTCACTGATAGTAGTAGTCAAACAACTACACAGTGGCAAAGCCCCGGGGATTGATGAGATCCGTCCAGAAATGCTCAAGGCTCTGGGTGTGGAGGGGCTGTCCTGGTTGACACGCCTCTTCAACATTGCGTGGAAGTCTGGGAGTATGCCCAACCGGTCTACATGTGTTTTGTGGATTTGGAGAAGGCGTATGACCGGGTCCCCCGGGAGATACTGTGGGAGGTGCTGCGGGAGTATGGGGTGAGGGGGTTCTACCAGGGCCATCCAATCTCTGTATGACCAAAGTGAGAGCTGTGTCCGGGTTCTCGGTAGTAAGTCGGACTCGTTTCAGGTGAGGGTTGGCCTCCGCCAGGGCTGCGCTTTGTCACCAATCCTGTTTGTAATATTTATGGACAGGATATCGAGGCGTAGTCGGGTGGGGAGGGGTTGCAGTTCGGTGGGCTGGGGATCTCATCGCTGCTCTTTGCAGATGATGTGGTCCTGATGGCATCATCGGGCCTGCGACCTTCAGCACTCACTGGATCGGTTCGCAACCGATTGTGAAGCGGTTGGGATGAGGATCAGCACCTCTAAATCGGAGGCCATGGTTCTCAGCAGGAAACCGATGGAATGCCTTTTCCGGGTAGGGAATGAGTCCTTACCCCAAGTGAAGGAGTTCAAATACCTTGGGGTTGTGTTCGCGAGTGAGGGGACAATGGAGCGGGAGATTGGTCGGAGAATCGGCGCAGCGGGTGCGGTATTGCATTCAATCTATCGCACCGTTGTGACGAAAAGAGAGCTGAGCCAGAAGGCAAAGCTCTCGATCTACCGGTCAGTTTTCATTCCTACCCTCACCTATGGTCATGAAGGCTGGGTCATGACCGAAAGAACGAGATCCAGGGTACAAGAGGCCGAAATGGGTTTCCTCAGGAGGGTGGCTGGCGTCTCCCTTAGAGATAGGGTGAGAAGCTCAGTCATCCCCCCGCTCCCCCCGCAACCCGACACCGGATAAGCGGACGAAGATGGATGGATGGATGGATCTCCCCCAGACTCCATGTAAATAATCAGGACTTTTAGCGTGTATAGAGCCAGCATATTGTCACATGTAAAAAAGGTAAACTATGTGTTTATTACAACCAAAACTAGAGTTGTGATGGTTGGAACAGTGGAAACACGATCCAAAATGTTTTTTGATAGTTTTATTTAGTTTCTGTCCACTTTGAATGAAGTGTGTTTTACGATGCTAAAAGTCCTGATTATTTACATGGAGTCTGGTGGAGATATGCTGGCTCTATACACGCTAAAAGTCCTGATTATTATCATGGAGTCTGGTGGAGTTTGGTGATGGTGACAGGGCTGTTTCATGTTAAACTACAAGGATCTTACTCTTTAACTAAATAACCCATAATGTTGTCAGACACTTAGAATAATAATCTGAGTCTGTCAGCCTTTCGCCCTGTATATATATATTTATTTATTTATTTATTATTTAAAATGAAATTACTGCAACTTGTGATTCTAGGAAAGCTTCACTGAGAGTGATTCTCCTTTATGAAAGCTGACGGTCTTTGATATGCAAAACCTCTATTTCCCTTCACACACGCATACATACACACACACACAGGCTCACACACACACACACATACACAACACACACACACACACACACACACACACACACACACACACACACACACACTATAATCAGATTTCTGAATAAAATCAGGCTCTGTTCCTGCTAATGGCTTAATATTACACTATCAATCTAATTTAGACTGAGTTCAACATTCATCCTCAAGTGTTTGCTGTCATAACAATAACATGAGTCCATCTCTAGTGCTTACTAAGCCAGTTACCATACATATATACACCATTCATAAACACGTGGCTTACTAAGCCAGTTACCATACATATATACACCATTCATAAACACATGGCTTACTAAGCCAGTTACCATACATATATACACCATTCATAAACACGTGGCTTACTAAGCCAGTTACCATACATATATACACCATTCATAAACACGTGGCTTACTAAGCCAGTTACCATACATATATACACCATTCATAAAAACAGTTACCATACATATATTACATAAACACATGGCTTACTAAGCCAGTTACCATACATATATACACCATTCATAAACACTTACTAAGGCTTACTAAGCCAGTTACCATACATATATACACCATTCATAAACACGTGGCTTACTAAGCCAGTTACCATACATATATACACCATTCATAAACACGTGGCTTACTAAGCCAGTTACCATACATATATACACCATTCATAAACACGTGGCTTACTAAGCCAGTTACCATACATATATACACCATTCATAAACACGTGGCTTACTAAGCCAGTT
>NC_041351.1:2457890-2460390 GCF_004354835.1 Perca flavescens
TGTGTGTGTGTGTGTGTGTGTGTGTGTGTGTGTGTGTGTGTGTGAGTGAGTGTTTGGAGGTCAGGACTAGATGGGACCAGCTGTGGGAGGTCTGAGACAGTCCGTGTCAGCAGCGAGTGTTTAGAGAGTTAAAGAAGAAGACGAAGAAGAAGAGGGCAAGGACGTGTCCACTGGGACTTTCTCCATCACATCTCTGACCTCTCGACTCTGTTGTTTTCCAAACCCAAAACAAAAGGTTAGAAAAGCTCGATGTGGTTTCACTTCTCACAGCAATAAAGGTGGACGAGTTCAACAGCTCTGTGCTGTGAAACTAAACAACGTGGACCTGATGATCCCATGTTTCTGTGTTAGTATCGTTAGTCGGAGAAACAAGCTGCAATTTAAGTTATTCGGACGATTGTGCAGCATGTTTTGCCGCTGACGGACTCGGATTATTATTCTAAGTGTCTGACAACATTATGGGATGGATCCCTACAGAGATAGACCTTTTAGTTAAAGAGTAAGATCCTTTTAGTTTAACATCAAACAGCCCCGAAATCACCATCACCAAACTCCACCAGACTCCATGTAAATAATCAGGACTTTTAGCGTGTATAGAGCCAGTATATCTCCACCAGACTCCATGTAAATAATCAGGACTTTTAGCGTGTATAGAGCCAGCATATCTCCACCAGACTCCATGTAAATAATCAGGACTTTTAGCGTGTATAGAGCCAGCATATCTCCACCAGACTCCATGTAAATAATCAGGACTTTTAGCGTGTATAGAGCCAGTATATCTCCACCAGACTCCATGTAAATAATCAGGACTTTTAGCGTGTATAGAGCCAGCATATCTCCACCAGACTCCATGTAAATAATCAGGATTTTTAGCGTGTATAGAGCCAGCATATTTCCACCAGACTCCATGTAAATAATCAGGACTTTTAGTGTGTATAGAGTCAGCATATCTCCACCAGACTCCATGTAAATAATCAGGACTTTTAGCATCGTAAAACACACTTTATCCAAAGTGGACAAAAACTAATCAAAACTATAAAAAGCCGTTTTGGGTCATCTTTCCACTTTTTCAACCATCACAATTCTAGTTTTGTTTGAAATAAACACATAGTTTACTGATTTACATGTGAAAATATGCTGGCTTTATGCATGCTAAAAGTACTGTTTTTTTAAATGGAGTCTGGTGGAGTTTAGCTCTGGCGACTTCAGAGCTGTCATCATTCACGCTACTACTGGACCAATTTGACAGGTTGTTGTTGTTGTTGCCATCAGTCACTTTCACACAAAAACAACAGATTTAAAGTTCTGTTTGTTTATATATATATATATATATATATATATATATATATATATATATATATATATATATATATATATTTTTTTTTTTTTTTTTTTTAAAGGCTGAATTTGTGTGTTTTCCCGAAAGTCTGCCGCTGAAGCTGTGACAGCTTTACAGCGTGTGTCCTTAAACGCATCACGCCCCTGTGACTCCTCAGAGGTGACTGCATCCACTGTCCCCTGCAGCGAGGAGATCATGTCAGGCCGTCTGCATGGAGGGGGGAGTAACGGGGGAGAAACGGAAAGAGGGTGACCCTTATTATCTCGCTGCGATGGGGTCATAGGGAAAGTGGTGAGGAGGTGCCTGTGTCTCGTTAGCCTGCAGCTAAGAGGTGAATGTGGAGGACTCTGCCTGTCAAGCAGGCCAAAATCTGTCCTGCTTTCTTATCGTTCAGAGAGTCGGTGTGGCACTGTCGGCTGTTTGATTGTAAATCACATGACACTGGGCAACAAATGGAAGATGACGAATATTACTCTAGACAGCCCAGTCTCACGGCAGTTCGTGAAAGGGTCACATTATTTTAAAGGTCCCATGACATGGTGCTCTTTGGATGCTTTTATATAGGCCTTAGTGGTCCCCTAATACTGTATCTGAAGTCTCTTTTATATAGACCTTAGTGGTCCCCTAATACTGTATCTGAAGTCTCTTTTATATAGACCTTAGTGGTCCCCTAATACTGTATCTGAAGTCTCTTTTATATAGACCTTAGTGGTCCCCTAATACTGTATCTAGACACACAGACCCTCCTCCACAGCGCTGCCGAGGAGGGTCTGGCTAGTCCACACAGCATTCACGGATGGGAGTCCAGTATTAAGCGAGCTCGCTACATTGTGAGTTAATAGTGATCGTCCAGCTTGTATTTAGCTTCATAAAAGTGCTCGTTTTGCTGCTGAAAGACTCAGATTATTATTCTAAGTGTCTGACAACATTATGGAAAGGATTTCTAAGGAGGACCTAACTGTTACTCTCTCCTCTCCCTCTCCTCCTCTCCCCTCTCCCTCTCTCTCCTCTCTCCTCCTCCCCCTCTCCTCCTCTCTCCCTCCTCCCTCCTCCTCCCTCCCTCTCCTCTCCTCTCCCCTCCTCCTCCTCTCTCCTTCTCCTCTCTCCCCTCTCTCCCCCTCCCTCCTCCTCCCTTCTCTCCCCTCTCCTCCTCTCTCCCTC
>NC_041351.1:2470390-2507177 GCF_004354835.1 Perca flavescens
TTTGCGTGGAATACCTGCAGAACAGGGACATGGAAGTAGTTCTATACAATTTATTTTGTAGATTAGGGTGAATTTGTGTGTTGTAGCAGTGTTCTGCCATTGAGAACGAGCTAGCATGCTAACATTTAGCCCCCTAGCCCCCCTCGTCTCGACTAGTGCCGTAGAAAGCCGTGCAGATGTTGACCAGCTCACCAGGAGACTGAAGGCAGGACACATTCAGAAACCAGATCTCACTCAGAACACCATGGATGGATTTATCAAAGTCTGTATGTGTGTGGAAGCACCAGAGACACAAAATAACACCCCAAATCACCGGAAAAAGTTTTTTGTTTTTCATAATATGGGCACTTTAAGGACAAAAACGCTGCAGAAATTGATTGTTGTAAGTCAAATCTGCTCAGAGGCCATCAGACTCCCAGCTCCCAGCCAGCAGGTGATGTTACACAAGCTTGCGTCCAGCGCTCTGTTTCCCTAAAGAAGCCGCGCTGTGAGGGCGCGGGGGGGCCTACCGGCAGCTCGGCAACGTCGCACCCCCCCCACTGATCTCCACTCCGTTGCCATGCAACTACTTGTTAGAGCCCCTTATAGGCAGCTCGGGCTGCTCAGGAGAAGAGGAGCTTTTATGTGAGAGAAAGGAGAGCTTGCACGTAAACCATCAACACAGAAAGCATGATGTACAGACCACACAGTACTGCAGTACTCCCATTATACTGGACAAATACACACACACACACACACACACACACAGACATGCAGAGACACACACACAGAGACACACACACACACAGACACAGACATGCAGAGACACACACACAGAGACACACACACACAGACATGCAGAGACACACACACACACAGACATGCAGAGACACACACACACAGACATGCAGAGACACACACACACACACACACACACACACACACACACAGACATGCAGAGACACACACACACAGACATGCAGAGACACACTCACAGAGACACACACACACACACAGACATGCAGAGACACACACACACAGAGACACACACACACAGACATGCAGAGACATACACACAGAGACACACACACACACAGACATGCAGAGACACACACACAGAGACACACACACACAGAGACACACACACAGACATGCAGAGACACACAAACACAAAGACACACACACACACACACACACAGACATACAGAGACACACACACACACATGCAGAGACACACACACAGAGACACACACACACACACAGAGACACAGACACACACACACACAGAGACGCACACACAGAGACGCACACACACACACACACACACACACAGACATGCAGAGACACACACACACACACACACACACACACACACACACACAGACATGCAGAGACACACAAACACAAACACACACACACACACACACACAGACATACAGAGACACACACACACACATGCAGAGACACACACAGAGACACACACACACACACACAGAGACACAGACACACACACACACAGACGCACACACAGAGACGCACACACACACACACACACACACACACACAGACATGCAGAGACACACACACACACACACACACACACACACACACACACACACACACACAGAGACACACACACACACACATGCAGAGATTTTTATATCAAAATTGCCCCAAAATAACATTTTCAATGAATGCTACCTTTTTCCTAACCTGACTCCGCCAGATGGATCGCTTCGCATTCACTCGTCATATCCATCTGGGAACTTTCTGTTGGAGAACTTTTGGGAAGGGGCGGAAATCCTGGTTAGCTGATTGGATGAACCATCTGTCTATCACCTATGTTGGTGATAGACGGGCCAAATCAACCAATCAGATCCACGAAGCGTATGAAAATACAACCACAATTCAGGCTACCCCTGCTGCTGCTGCAGGCAAAGCATAGCTCGTTAGCTCAGCAAGCTAGCAACATGTCGGTGAAGGAGATTTGCCGTTTGTGTAACGAGAATTTTGGAATAAAAGAGGAGAACTGGAGCTCAGCCAGATCAGGATGCTCTCACCAGGCTATTTTTTGTCTCAGAGCAAGTAATTAGGTTGTTTTTTTTTGTCTTTTGTTGGCTCACTTTTACTCACAACATGCTAACCGGCAACATAGGATTCCATTCACTACGCTAAGCTAACTAGCGGGCGGCGCTGCCGGTGTTGCATCGGACTAAAATGATGCATGCACAAAAAATGCACAAAAAATCTACAGCTAGAGGCCCCCACCTATCTAAAGCTAGAGGAGACCCCACCTATCTAAAGCTAGAGAGACCCCACCTATCTACAGCTAGGAGAGACCCCACCTATCTACAGCTAGGGGAGACCCCACCTATCTACAGCTAGGGGAGACCCCACCTATCTACAGCTAGAGCTAGAGGAGACCCCACCTATCTACAGCTAGAGAGACCCCACCTATCTACAGCTAGGGGAGACCCCACCTATCTACAGCTAGAGGAGACCCCACCTATCTACAGCTAGGGAGACCCCACCTATCTACAGCTAGAGGAGACCCCACCTATCTACAGCTAGAGGAGACCCCACCTATCTCCAGCTAGGGGAGACCCACCTATCTCCAGCTAGAGGAGACCCCACCTATCTAAAGCTAGAGGAGACCCCACCTACCCCACCTATCTCCAGCTAGAGGAGACCCCACCTCTACAGCTAGGGGAGACCCCACCTATCTACAGCTAGAGGAGACCCCACCTATCTACAGCTATCTACAGCTAGACCCCACCTATCTCCAGCTAGGGAGACCCCACCTATCTCCAGCTAGAGGAGACCCCACCTATCTACAGCTAGAGGAGACCCCACCTATCTACAGCTAGGAGAGACCCCACCTATCTACAGCTATCCCCACCTCCACAGCTAGAGGAGACCCCACCTATCTACAGCTAGGAGAGAACCCACCTATCTACAGCTAGGAGAGACCCCACCTATCTACAGCTAGGGGAGACCCCACCTATCTACAGCTAGAGGAGACCCCACCTATCTACAGCCCCCACCCATCTACAGCTAGAGGAGACCCCACCTATCTACAGCTAGAGGAGACCCCACCTATCTACAACTAGGAGAGACCCCACCTATCTACAGCTAGGGGACCCCACCTATCTACAGCTAGGAGAGACCCCACCTATCTACAGCTAGAGGAGACCCCACCTATCTACAGCTAGAGGAGACCCCACCTATCTACAACTAGGAGAGAACCCACCTATCTACAGCTAGAGGAGACCCCACCTATCTACAGCTAGGAGAGAACCCACCTATCTACAGCTAGGGGAGACCCCACCTATCTACAGCTAGGAGAGACCCCACCTATCTACAGCTAGAGGAGACCCCACCTATCTACAGCTAGAGGAGACCCCACCTATCTACAACTAGGAGAGACCCCACCTATCTACAGCTAGAGGAGACCCCACCTATCTACAGCTAGGAGAGAACCCACCTATCTACAGCTAGAGGAGACCCCACCTATCTACAGCTAGGAGAGAACCCACCTATCTACAACTAGGGGAGACCGAGATAAGCCCTATTTTAACACACGGTGGCGTATCCCTATAATATAGTTTGGTTGACTGTCCAGGACCAATCAGGTTCGGCTCTTGAATGACATCATTCATTCACAAAGTGGGCACTCGCATCACGGACTGTGAACAGGAAAGGGCAGAAAGAGTGCCACTCAGTGCACTTAAAAACAATGGCTAATCAGACCAGTTGTGTTATAGGCTCATAATCAGTGCATTGTCATTAGCCCAATATTTTTCTACATTTAATCAACGAGGACACAGTCCATTCAAAAGTGGATCATTGCATTGGTTAAATTACATTGTAGAAGTCCATTATGCACCTGTACAATGAACAGTTCCTGATGATAAACTATTAATAAGGAATGATATAGGTTTATATTATGCTAATTGACCATGTATTTTAAAAAAAAAAAAAATCAAAAAATGTGACAAAAACATTTCAAAAAGCATGACAAAAACGTTGCAATTTTGACCCAGAAGGACGACAACAAGTTCACGGTCTACGGGGAAGACAACAGCTGATGATTACGTGTGCTGCATAGATGGAGTGTGAATAGCTGCAGTGATAAATGGTTGAAGGTTGAGTCTGTTGAAGAGGTTTTTTGACGGAGCTTTTTGTTAGTATAAAAGAAGAATGGATAGGTAGGAGGGTTTGAACATGCAGGGGGGGGAAGTGGATTACAAGCTGGTCACACACATAACAGGCAGATAGACAGAAAAACAGACCGAGAAGAGAGAAAGCAGTCAGAGTTGAGGTCTTTTCATGTAGAAAAGAGGCACAGAGGTAGTGTTAAAAGAGGCGAGACAAAGCTGTGGAGGTGAGCGCGAGTTTGAGTTTCTGTCCTTGCGTGCGGTTGAAAGAGCTCCACGGAGTTTGTGGCTGTAGTGAATACGCGGAAAATTGCAAAAATGCTGACGAGGAGACGCAGTTCTTTTCATGTGTGAAAAGCAGAGGTAGTGGAAGATGAAACACAAAGACCCAGCACAGCTTGGTTGGTTTGAAACGCTTCACACGGACACATGTTCATCATGTCTCTTTGTTCTTTTGGGCCAACGAGCAGCACGATGCTGTCGATGGCTACGTTTATACGTGACAGAATATCCTGCAAAAAGACAATTTCCTACTGAGTCTTTCACATGGCTTGTGGTGGAAGTTTTTCCTTGAAGCAGCAGGGTGTAGTCCATGATAAAATCAAAACGATATCAAACGACTGCTTGAGAATTAAACCAAAGTTTGGTCTTTGAGTATTTATTTACATTTGCAAATGGAGAAAACACAATTTCACAAGTACCGCAGCAACGTCTGAAAAAGTCCTTTTAACCTAAAGTCTAAACATCCAAACATCATATAGTGAAAACCTCTGTTAAGCCACCCCTCTAAATGTATCCTCTAGCATGGCCATAGTTGATCACCTTCCCCTCTGCTCTCTGTTCTTAACATTAGCCTAAACAACAGTTTATCTCAGGAGACAGAAACCTACGTAGTTCTCACTGTCGTAAACAGTCATCGGCCTTCTCCACTTCTATCTAAGCAAAAAGTCAACAATGTGAGGAGCTTCAGGATAGTAAAACTAAATAACTCTCTAGGCTATAGTTCACGGCTGCAGCTGTTCCCCTCTCTGGTGCTTTAAGAGTCCACAGGAAGGAGCAGGATTTTGTGGAGGTTTAAAAAAATCTTTAAACAAATGGTTAAAATAAAATTTGCCACCACAGGCTCATAAAAAATAAAAAAAACGGTAAATATTCCCATTTACATGCAGCTTGTGAGGATTAGAGATGGTCCGGTATCGGCTCCGATACTGCCTAAAACGCTGGTATCGGTATCGGGAAGTACTGGAGTTTATGCACCGATCCGATACCACGTAATAAAGCCCTAAAGAAAATCTACGTTAAAGTAGTTTATTTATGTTCTTTTTCCGTTATAACTGACTGTCAAACTGGAGAATAAAAGAAAGTTTTGGGGCATTCATTGTTTGTATTTGCTCATGTTTCACAAAGAGTTAAACCTGAGCCAGACAGACAACAAAGATAGAAATCATATCCCATCCAGGCAAGATATATACAAATATATGACACACTCGTATCGGATCGGTACTCGGCATCGGCTGATACGCAAGTTCAGGTATCGGAACCGGTATCTGGAAGCAAAAAAATGTTATCGGCCATCTCTAGTGAGGATGGGATAAAAGCTTGAGGGAGAGAACAGATCAGGGCTCATTTTCAGACGAGATCTTGCAGCCTTGCAAACCAGGGCTGTAAATCCCAAGTTTCATCACGATACTGTATTCTATTGATTCTTTGTGCCGAGATACGATATATATCTGCTGATATCTTAGGGCTCCTGCACACTGGCTGCCCAACACACACGTCTCAGAAATGCTAGAAATAGAACCGACACCTATTTTTTCACTCGACATGCCAGCGTGTTGGAAGCGTTTCCAGGCAAAATAGAATAGGAAAAGATGTTTATATGTCGTTTAGACATGAATACATATTAATAAATGACATGTTGATGTTTGAAAGTCTTGAGGTTTTGACATAAATGCGGATATATAAATGTTTATTTTGCCGTAAATACTGTCAACGTCTCTGCTGTAATCGTTAAGGGCTAACAGCAGATTCTGTTCATAGACTACTGGACATTTCTTGGACCCAAAAAATGTTGTTTCTTGTGAACTTTTGTGGCTGAAATGTCATCTATAGGCCTAGCGAATGAAATTGCTTGCTAAGAGCTGAATTTTGGACAATTAGGGTAATTTAGCTGCTTACCTGGTAAAAATATAGAAGAAATTGAAAAAAACTGTCACAGTTAATGGTAATGTACTGCATAGTGCGTACAAAATGTATTAAAAAAAACTTAAAAACACCATATTCTATGAAAAAAAATGAAGATTCAAACATTACACATGCTGTTTTTCACTTTTAAATGATCAGCATTCAGACCAGCTTTCTGTGAGCATCCTGTATTTATCAAAACACACCAAACTGATGACTGAATTGCCCCCTGGGGATGATTAAAGTGATTTGAATTGAAATGTTCACAATCACAGGGGATGGGGGGAGTGAGAGAACATGTGTTTCCTGAGTGGAGAAGATGTGTCTGACTCTGACATCTTCTTATAGGCCAACAGATGAAATTGCCTGTCAGCAATAATCATTTTATTCTTTTCAGAATAACAAAACTCTTCAGTTCATCTTTTAAGGGCTGGGTATCGGAGCTGAAAGATAAATACCACGGAGACAGCTGTGCAGGCATCTCGGCTTGTCATAAACCACTGTATTCAGCAAAAACAATGCGGCGGCTAAATGTTTTATATGGCTTTTTTTTAAGTCTATTTCGTTCCCTGTGGCAGTGCTAACAGCGATGTAATAGTATGAAGAACAGTTACACGCTGAATGTCTCCTTTAAAGTGCCCATATCGTGGAAAAAAAAATCACTTTTTCTGGTGATTTGGGGTGTTATTTTGTGTCTCTGGTGCTTCCACACGCATAGACACTTTGAAAAAACCCATCCATGGTGTTCTGAATGTGTCCTGTCTTCAGTCTCCTGGTGAGCTGGTCAAAATCGGCTCGTCTTTCTACGGCACTAGCCGAGACGAGCTGGCTAACCGTAACCGTTAGCTCGTAGCTAACCCTAGCATGCTAGCTCGTTCTCAAGAGCAAAGCACTGCTACAACTAGGGTTGGGTACCGAAAGTCGGTGCCAATAGGGAACCGGTGCCGACGTAAACGGTAGTAACTAGACCGAATAAGAACGAAAGTTTCGGTGCCTCATTTCGGTGCTCGACTTTACACTACACCTGACAGCATGTAACGTTAGCCTAGCGTTAGCTAGCAGCTGGATTAATCACGGTTAAAATGCTGACAGCTAACGTTAAACAGTGTAAAGTGTGACTGTATTTCACTGTGGAGGACTTCTACAGCGGGATGTAACAATTCATAGATATACAGTATGTTTATATGGTCGGAATTAAACAACAATGACGGTGCGTTCACTTGATACCCAACCCTAGCTACAACACACACTAGTTCACCATAATCTACCAAAGAGCTACTTCCATGTGCTCCCTGGTTTAGAAGACGTCTCCCAGCTGATCCTGCCTTGGAACTGACTGAAGTTGGAGAAACAGCCTTTCTTTTACGGTCTATGGAGCTAGCTGACATCTGATCTACATCTGAGCTACTGAGCATGTGCGAGTGCAATCAAAGATAGTACAGATGAAAAGAGGTCTCACTCTGTAGCTAAAACAGAGACCTGAACACAGGGTGAAAAGAGGAGCTGCAGCAGCGAGAGAGAGCTGTGCAGTACAACAAAAATATGGTGTTTTTTTGAAAATTAAACCATGTAAACCTATTCTGGTACAACCTCAAAATACAGTTATGAACCTGAAAATGAGCAGAATATGGGAGCTTTAATGATTTGTCCGGCCCGGAGGAGGTTTCCTGTGATTGGAAGGTGTAATCCGTCTGAAGAAAGGGATTTTGGGAGAACATCCAGGTGGTTGTACAGCTCAGATTAGACTCCAGCGGTGCAGATCTGAGTACTGGCAGCTGCAGGAAGTCCTGGGCCGAGTGCTGGGTTTGTCTCTGTGCGTGTTGTGTGTGATGTTGAGAAACAGAAAACAGGACAGAGCTACTGAAGGAACAGTTTTGAAGGAAGTCAAATATTCAACCAGACATGTCCGTGGTCGGCCTGCTGCCGTGACAAAAATGCTGACACGTGTCGCAGTGCGATTTAAAAAAAAAAAAAAATGTCACTTCGAAGCACTTTGACATGAAAGTCAGGTGTTATATTAAAACCTATATGTCACATGTCACAAGCGAGAATGAGAAGTCAGCAGCAGTCGTGATTGAACATCGAGCCCTGAGGCGAACGCTGTCTGCAGCCGAGGAGACACGGATGCCATAAAACACCTTTTTAAATCTGTGTGAAGGACACCCTGTCGACCTTTAAGCACCTACAGGTGCGGGCTGGTAGCTGAAAGGATTAAAAGGGACATTTAGGAGGCTTTTAACACCGGCCTCATTTAGGAGGCTGACTCGCACTAGAGTCGGTTTTCCCCCAGCTGATGGTGCATTCTGGGTGTGCTGGTCTTACAGAGAGGTGTGTTCAGGTGCATTCTGGGCGTGCTGGTCTTACAGGGAGGTGTGTTCAGGTGCATTCTGGAGCGTGCTGGTCTTACAGGGAGGTGTGTTCAGGTGCATTCTGGGCGTGCTGGTCTTACAGGGAGGTGTGTTCAGGTGCATTCTGGGCGTGCTGGTCTTACAGGGAGGTGTGTTCAGGTGCATTCTGGAGCGTGCTGGTCTTACAGGGAGGTGTGTTCAGGTGCATTCTGGGCGTGCTGGTCTTACAGGGAGGTGTGTTCAGGTGCATTCTGGGCGTGCTGGTCTTACAGGGAGGTGTGTTCAGGTGCATTCTGGGCGTGCTGGTCTTACAGGGAGGTGTGTTCAGGTGCATTCTGGAGCGTGCTGGTCTTACAGGGAGGTGTGTTCAGGTGCATTCTGGAGCGTGCTGGTCTTACAGGGAGGTGTGTTCAGGTGCATTCTGGGCGTGCTGGTCTTACAGGGAGGTGTGTTCAGGTGCATTCTGGGCGTGCTGGTCTTACAGGGAGGTGTGTTCAGGTGCATTCTGGGCGTGCTGGTCTTACAGGGAGGTGTGTTCAGGTGCATTCTGGAGCGTGCTGGTCTTACAGGGAGGTGTGTTCAGGTGCATTCTGGGCGTGCTGGTCTTACAGGAGGTGTGTTCAGGTGCATTCTGGGCGTGCTGGTCTTACAGGGAGGTGTGTTCAGGTGCATTCTTGAGCGTGCTGGTCTTACAGGGAGGTGTGTTCAGGTGCATTCTGGGCGTGCTGGTCTTACAGGGAGGTGTGTTCAGGTGCATTCTGGGCGTGCTGGTCTTACAGGGAGGTGTGTTCAGGTGCATTCTGGGCGTGCTGGTCTTACAGGGAGGTGTGTTCAGGTGCATTCTGGAGCGTGCTGGTCTTACAGGGAGGTGTGTTCAGGTGCATTCTGGGCGTGCTGGTCTTACAGGGAGGTGTGTTCAGGTGCATTCTGGAGCGTGCTGGTCTTACAGGGAGGTGTGTTCAGGTGCATTCTGGGCGTGCTGGTCTTACAGGGAGGTGTGTTCAGGTGCATTCTGGGCGCTGGTCTGGTCTGTTCACAGTGAGGTGTGTTCAGGTGCATTCTGGGCGTGCTGGTCTTACAGGGAGGTGTGTTCAGGTGCATTCTGGGCATGCTGGTCTTACAGGGAGGTGTGTTCAGGTGCATTCTGGGCGTGCTGGTGTTACAGGGAGGTGTGTTCAGGTGCAGTGTGTGTGTGTGTGTGTGTGTGTGTGTGTGTGTGTGTGTGTGTGTGTGTGTGTGTGTGTGTGTGTGTGTGTGTGTGCGTGTGCGTGTGCGTGTGCGTGTGCGTGTGCGTGTGCGTGTGCGTGTGCGTGTGTGTGTGTGTGTGTGTGAGAGCGAGCCAAGAAGAAGCATAGTTTAGGCCTAAAACTGTCTCTGTTCCCCTAACAACAGGTCTCCTCTTCTTTCCCCCGACAGACACAGTGAGTGATCAGTGTAATTATCTATCAGCATACTGCAGGCATCACGCGCTAAACCAACGCATAAATGTTAGGGATGTCCCCTCTTAGTCATAAACCTCATTTATAGAAAATTATACCTAATCCTGGAGATAAAAAAAGCAGAAATTGAGAATTATTCAGACTAATATTAAAGATAGGATAATCACGGACTGGTATAAGTCAACGTTCAGTTAGGATACTGTTTCCAAACATTTAAATTTATTTTATTTAATGCAAAAAATGTTAACAAAACACCCAAAATTCACCGAAAGTAGCGTTGTGTGTTATTTTTGGGTAATTACAATTAAGTAGTACAACAACAAAACCCATATTTTACATATATTTTGGGAGTCAGTAGCTCAGTATCGTAGGGAGTTAGGTTAGGAACTGGAGGGTTGTTGGTTCAAGTCCCCGTACGAACCGAAATACAGAGGCGGACCGGTAGCTGGAGAGGTGCCAGTTCACCTCCTGGTGTGTCCCTAACCCTTGAGCAAGGCACCGAACCTCTCAGGGTTCCTGTTCAGCAGTTGCAGTCCACTTACTCTGACATCTCAGTGCATGTAAAAGGACGTGTGTGTGTGTGTGTGTGTGTGTGTGTGTGTGTGTGTGTGTGTGTGTGTGTGTGTGTGTGTGTGTGTGTGTGTGTGTGTGTGTTGGCTTGTTTTACTATATTAGTGGGGTCCATAAACCAGGAGTCCAGTATACTTGTGGGGTCCTGACAGCTTTGTGGGGCCAAAATGCTGGAACCCCCAAGTTTAAAGGGCTGTTTGACGGTTAAGACTTGGTTTTAGGATTAGGGATATAATTAGGTTATGGTTAGGGTGAGGGTCAGGGTTAAGGTTAGGCATTTAGTTGTGATGGTTAAGGTTAGGGTAAGGGTTAAGGTTAGGCATTTAGTTGTGATGGTTAAGGTTAGGTAAGGGTTAAGGTTAGGCATTTAGTTGTGATGGTTAAGGTTAGGGTAAGGGTTAAGGTTAGGCATTTAGTTGTGATGGTTAAGGTTAGGGTAAGGGTTAAGGTTATGGTAGAGAGGTCGCCTGCCAATCGGAAGGTTGGTGGTTCGATCCCTGGCCCTGCAGTTCCATGCCGAAGTGTCCTTGGGCAAGACACTGAACCCCGAGTTGCCCCCGATGCTGTGCATCGGAGTGTGAATGTGTGTGAATGTTTACCTGATGAGCAGGTGGCACCTTGTACGGCAGCCTCGGCCACAGTGTGTGAATGGTGAATGGTTCCTGTACCATGTTAAAGAGCTCTGAGTAGTCGTTCAGACTAGAAAAGCTCTATATAAGAACAATCCATTTACATTTAAGTTGTAATTTCCCCATTGGGTAAAATTATTATTATTATTACTAACATTGTACTTTAGATGTGTGTGAATGTCCCACACCCAGAGTAATTTATATAGTTCAATTTCATAGTGATCCCTTATCTGTTCAACACATGCTCTATTAAAGAAAAGATAGAAAATACATATTTTCGTGTGTGGGTCAGGACGAGTTCACTCGGTGAACCAATCAGAGGATGTGCCTGACCAACAGTTTTTAAGAGAAGATTTATTTTTGGGACTTTGGTCGCGATGTTTTCTGTCCATGCCATACAAAGAGCCAAAAGATGATGCACTGGGCTGAGTGTGCTGCCTGTGGAGGCTCAATGCTGGAGGATTTGGAGTCACCTTTGAACTTTTTTTACTTAGAAAATAATGAAAATCGGAAATCGGCCTAGAAAGTTGTAATCGGTGCATCTCTAATTATTATCATTACTATTATTTCTGATATAGAAATGTAGGGTTGAAGCACCTTCTTTGGTTTTCAAAGCTCATCAGGGATTTATATCGCTAAATAAAAACGGATGCTCCGATCTCCTGATAGTACACGAACTAGGGCTAATAGAGAGCACGCTACACGCTCGTCATCAGCGCTGCTCGCAGCTTTAATGTGTCTTCCCTGGCCTCCTGTCTTCGGTAAGTGCTTTGCAAGCATTCACGGCATGATTTTGCAGCACTTTTTTGAGTGAATCTGCATATTTATGACGACAGTTTGGCTTCCATTACACGGCCACGAGCCTCCTGAGTCGCCCCAGCTCGGTATTTCCTAGCGCACAGCTCTGCTGCGTTACAATAACCCCGCGGCTTCACACTGTCAGCCGTTTGATTTACCGACACTGACCCATCTCCCCCCGCGTGACAGCGGCTCAGCCTGTAACCGTATAATGGCCCATAACTGCCCGGCACAACTGGACTCTCACATTCATATTGGCTTTTATTTCCTCCAGCTGCTGGAAGTAAAGTGAGTAATGAGGTGTTTTATCCTGACGGCACAACTCAGCAGCAGGGAGGAAGAGGAATGTGTGTCGTATAAAGCACTAAGTGCTCTGAGTGCTCTGAGAGTTAAGTTGTCCAAGGATAGCAGATAATGCATAGATATTATATTTTAGCAGGGGTTTTGCCACGGAGGTGACCAAGCGGCAACGTCAGAGTGTGAGTAGAATGTGGGAATTGTAGAAATATTTCTATATTATTCAGTTTTATAGTCGTATGTATAGACTTGGGAACACACAGTTAGTTAGCTCAAGCTCTGAGTACCTCATAAGTCCAGGAATCTGAGTGTAGGCATGACTGTACCATATGATCATGTGGAACGGGAGGGGTTGGATCTTGCGTGTGTGTGTGTGTGTGTGTGTGTGTGTGTGTGTGTGTGTGTGTGTGTGTGTAAAGAGCTGAGAAAGAAAGCTGAGAGACACCAAGCAAGTGGTTAAAGATTAGGAATTGGATAGATGGCGTTCATAGTCTGACACAGGCTGTGCTGTATACATAGTCTGCGGTTAGGGAAATCTAGCCCTATTATAACGATCCAAACGCACATGAAGCACCTGGTGTAGGTGTGTTTAGGGCGTGTCCAAATCCACTTTTGCTAGTTTGACGGTGGTAAAAAAGGGTGTGTGTGCCGGGCGCCTGGTTCTAAAGGGTTGTCCTTAGTGTCTTCATTAATCAGAGGTGTGTTTTGGGCGTAACATGCAATCAACCAATCAGAGATCATCTCCCATTCCCTTTAAAAGCCAGGCGCGTTTGGACCTTGGAGCATTGCTGTTATGATGGAGGATTTGCACCGTAATATTTTTATTTGTGATCTTCTGCGTGTGTGTGTGTGTGTGTGTGTGTGTGTGTGTGTGTGTGTGTGTGTGTGTGTGTGTGTGTGTGTGCTGCTGTGCGTCCCTGTGTGTGTAACAAGCATAGTGTGCACGAGCTGTGCACGAGCCTAGGAGCATTTTACTAATGCTCTGTTAAAATAACAATGAAATGCTGCGTTATTGACTTTAGTCCAGGTTTTTGTTGGTAAATGGGACCATCACTTCCCGCTGCCTCAAGATAGCAATACGCCCAGAATGCACCTGAACACACCTCCCTGTAAGACCAGTGCACCCAGAATGCACCTGAACACACCTCCCTGTAAGACCAGCACGCCCAGAATGCACCTGAACACACCTCCCTGTAAGACCAGCGCGCCCAGAATGCACCTGAACACACCTCCCTGTAAGACCAGCGCGCCCAGAATGCACCTGAACACACCTCCCTGTAAGACCAGAATGCACCTGAACACACCTCCCTGTAAGACCAGTGCACCCAGAATGCACCTGAACACACCTCCCTGTAAGACCAGCACGCCCAGAATGCACCTGAACACACCTCCCTGTAAGACCAGCGCACCCAGAATGCACCTGAACACACCTCCCTGTAAGACCAGCGCACCCAGAATGCACCGGGTGCAAGATAGGGCCCCAGGGGTCATCCTTGTGAACCCACAATTGTTTTCTGTAAACTTAGATGCTGGACTTCAGTAAACCTTCTTGACTTTAAGCTATCGTCTCAGTTTTGATCCCTGAGTTCTGGTATCGTTAGTCTCATTGACCAACGCGTTTTCTTGTCCAGGTCATTGTTGGATTTCAAAAATACTAATATTGAGAAAGCCAAATTGCCAAAACTCTGGGCATCAAAACGGCAGTCCACAAACCAACGAGTGATGTCACTTTACAGTCTGTGGGGGTAACAAAAGGTTTGGATGTAAGGAAGGTCTCCTGTATTTGGGGAAAATCTATTCTAATCTATCTAATCTCATTGAACTCCTGCGACCAATCAGGCAGCTTGCCAGTTAAACCAATCAGATCACCTGTCCCACGGTGTGTCAGTCTGTCTGCAAAACAAGGGGTGGCCATGTAACCATTTAGCCAAGTCAGGCAGGCAGGCAGAGAGGGGGGTGACAGCGAAACATAAAGCCAGAGGACAGCTGACATCCTGCACGCCCTCAGCGTGTCGGTTTAAATCCTCTTCCCCCGGTGCGTCGCACTAAATCTTCCCCTCTAATTGACAGAGCAGGGGATGTTTTGTGCCAGGCGCGCTGGCGGCAGAATGCAACAGAGAGGGATGAACTGTGAAAAGGCTTCATGTCTTCCCCCGGACAGGAAGCCATGTCACCGGCTCGGTGCCGTCTGTACCGAGGTAACGATGTGACTCCACGGCACAGAATAGGCCGGGTGTGTGAAATATTCACAACATCTCTCTCTCATAGAGCACCTGAGTGCAGACTGAACCACAGGGTCAGACCCTGTCCCGTCACTGCAGGCCTCTCATCCTTATACATCCCTTATAGAACATTCATGGGGAGTGTTTTTATTAAGTATCTTTTCTTTTATTGTCCATATTATTCATGTGGATTTGTTATTTTATCATCCTGTTTGTGATGTCTTTAAGCTACTGGGACCTTCAATAAAGTATCTATCTATCTATCTATCTATCTATCTATCTATCTATCTATCTATCTATCTATCTATCTATATATTTACCTATATATCTATCTATTTACCTATATATCTATCCATCTATATATCTACCTACTTATCTATATATCTATCAATTTACCTATCTATCTATCTATCTATCTATCTATCTATCTATCTATCTATCTATCTATCTATCTATCTACCTCTCTATCTATCTATCTATCTATATATTTTCCTACCTACTTATCTATCTATCTATTTATCTATTCACACACAGTGGCAGTGAGCCCTGCAGAATGAGTGTGAATGCCAGCTGCAGTTCCTCTAATGGCCACCAGATGGTAGTGTATGTATGTGTGTGTGTGTGTGTGTGTGTGTGAGTGTGTGTGTGTGTGTGTGTGTGTGTGTGTGTGTGTGTGTGTGTGTGTGTGTGTGTGTGTGTGTGTGTGTGTGTGTGTGTGTGTGTGTGTGTGTGTGGGGGGGTTCGATACAGAATAGTATCGTGATATTTTCCGTGGCAATACAGTATATAATATATATAATGCAGTATTTATCTTTTATTACAGAAATTGCACATGAGAAGCAAACTTTTTGATACTAGAATAATAAAAGAAATAGGGGGTACTCTGGAGGACTGCAGGGGGTACGTGTCATGCATAATTCATAAAATAATTATACTATAATGAATTAATTAAGGGATGGATTCTAGACATTTGAAATGTTTATTTAATGTTTTTCAGTTACAAGGCTGTTGTTCTGCGCCTAACACTGTGTGTGTGTGTGTGTGTGTGTGTGTGTGTGTGTGTGTGTGTGTGTGTGTGTGTGTGTGTGTGTGTGTGTAGGGGGGGGCCTTTTTTTTCTTCATTCCTTCTATTGTCTTTATTTTTAAACGTTTTTGTCGCTTTTTAAAACCTTGTTAGTGCCTTGTTTGAGGATCTTTTCAAAGCATTGAAAGCATTCAAAGTATTGAAAGCCTCGAAAACAGCCTCGAGGCTTTCGATGCCTTTAGTTGCCTTTTTTCAATGTTTTTGGCGCTTTTGTCCCTCTTTTGTCAATTTGTTTGTTTGTCCCGCTGGTGCGGTTTGTCAGGGCAGGTGAGAACACGGCATTCACGCTCTGGTACGCACCAAAAGCGGACCAAACAAGCGTACCGAGACCTGCTTGAAGAGGTGGTCTCCTGTAGTCAGGTGTGTCCTCCAGTCTGAGCTAGTGTCTCCCGTAGTCAGGTGTGTCCTCCAGTCTGAGCTGATGTCTCCTGTAGTCAGGTGTGTCCTCCAGTCTGAGCTAGTGTCTCCTGTAGTCAGGTGTGTCCTCCAGTCTGAGCTAGTGTCTCCTGTAGTCAGGTGTGTCCTCCAGTCTGAGCTAGTGTCTCCTGTAGTCAGGTGTGTCCTCCAGTCTGAGCTGATGTCTCCTGTAGTCAGGTGTGTTCAGCAGTCTGAGCTGATGTCTCCTGTAGTCAGGTGTGTCCTCCAGTCTGAGCTAGTGTCTCCTGTAGTCAGGTGTGTCCTCGAGTCTGAGCTAGTGTCTCCTGTAGTCAGGTGTGTCCTCCAGTCTGAGCTGATGTCTCCTGTAGTCAGGTGTGTCCTCCAGTCTGAGCTAGTGTCTCCTGTAGTCAGGTGTGTCCTTGAGTCTGAGCTAGTGTCTCCTGTAGTCAAGTGTGTCCTCCAGTGTGAGCTGATGTCTCCTGTAGTCAGGTGTGTTTAGCAGTCTGAGCTGATGTCTCCTGTAGTCAGGTGTGTCCTCCAGTCTGAGCTAGTGTCTCCTGTAGTCAGGTGTGTTCAGCAGTCTGAGCTGATGTCTCAAACAATGTCTGATTATTTTAATGAAATGAGCTGGTTTGACCACTAGACAAGACACAGGACCTTCTTCCTGTATTTACTTTCTTGACACATCCAACTAATGAGAGGAGTGGACGTTCTTGCATGATTTATAATGGTGCATTTTGGTACGCTTGGATTTTTCCAGGTGTGAAACCAAACCAAACCAAACCAAACCGAGGGCAAATCGCTCCAAGTTTACCAACTCACCAACTGATTCAGACCAAAGCAAACGAACTACAGGTGTGAAAGCGCCCTTAGTCAACATTTTTTGAATGTTTTTTTTTTTAAACATTTTAATTGTACTTGCGAAGAGCACTGCGTTGAAAACATCCATGTCATTTTTGGGCAATTTTGTTGAAAGAAACCCAAATTTAAGATACAACAGCGGGGCTAAATATTCCTGAACCATAACCACAATCTTTCCCTGACCATAACTTTGCTGTATTTCCCATGTACAGTTATCGTAGAAACGTTGGCATTAGACACATGAAGTGATCGTGCGTAATTTCTGCTTTTAAATCGTCCAACATTGACGTTCATGTCTGGCGATACTGATATATTGTTGAGAATAGAATACAGAAGATGTAACTTTGGACAAAGTCAGTCAGCATCATGTTTTTAATCTTTAAATAAAAGACTTTTGTCAAACAAACAATACATACATTTACTTTCTATCTGATCATCAGTGCCGCATCAATAGTACAGTACATCCCGTCTACAAAATGGATGTAAGGAATGAAGTCCTGCATTCGGTCAAGTTAAGGTCCCCTTAATTTCCTCTGCAGACGTAAAAATGTGGAACGTTTTTGGACTAGAAAACAGGGATGCACCGAATCCAGGATTGGGCGTCTGATTTGGCCGAATATTGTTTTTTTTTTTGAATTTTTTTCCCAGGGAACTGAACTCTACGCTTGCACTACGCGTAATGACGACGCCATTGATTACGGGAAGGTGTTTACGTAGGTGGAGCGTTCAATGCAGTATGCTGTGAGAAAGTGGACATGGATCTGGTGAGGGAAAGTGTTTACGTAGGTGGAGCGTTCAACGCAGTAGGTTGTGAGAAAGTGGACATGGATCTGGTAAGGGAAGGTGTTTACGTAGGTGGAGCGTTCAATGCAGTAGGCTGTGAGAAAGTGGACATGGATCTGGTGAGGGAAGGTGTTTACGTAGGTGGAGCGTTCAATGCAGTAGGCTGTGAGAAAGTGGACATGGATCTGGTGAGGGAAGGTGTTTACATAGGTGGAGCGTTCAATGCAGTAGGCTGTGAGAAAGTGGACATGGATCTCGTGAGGGAAGGTGTTTACGTAGGTGGAGCGTTCAATGCAGTAGGCTGTGAGAAAGTGGACATGGAACTGGTGAGGGAAGGTGTTTAAGTAGGTGGAGCGTTCAATGCAGCAGGCTGTGAGAAAGTGGACATGGAACTGGTGAGCAGAAAAAGTTGTTGTTTGGCAGTACTTTCAGTCAAAAGAAGGCCATTCAAGTCCAGCTACATGTTCAATCTGTTCAATGCTGATTGGTCTGGTGGTGGCGAGGACCCTAACCAATACACAACATGGCCGCTGTTACAACATCTGGTCTGAAACGTCTGAAAGAATACGAGTTGTGCATGAAGGAATCTCCAGACAGCAGCCAGAATGCAGCAACTTCAGGTACGGCAAAGGAAGGACAGTCACTGTTTACTTCATTCATGTCTTTACTGTGTTCATGGACTGAGGATGGGAGGTGGAGTCAGCAGAATCTGAACCAGTGGATTCGGTATTTGGCGGAACCCCCAAAAATCTGGATTCGGTGCATCCCTAGTAGAAACAGCTTCTGTCTGGCTGTTAAAGCAGCTGTTCATGTCCTGAAAACTCTACAGCGTGTGATCGTGTTTCCTGCCCGCCAACGGAAATGAAAATCTAAACTAATAATTAGGTCCATAAATGCACATTAATTGCATTTTATCATATGTCCTGTTCAAAATAGTTCATCACACAGTATTCCACAGAGAAAAACTAAACATAATCAGATCCCTCTATATATTACAAGCAGTTGAGGTATGGCACCTGCAGAATCTCCTCTGATTGCACTTTGGATAACGACCCCCTCTGTCATCCCTGCAGGAGACAATGGATCACATCAGGAATCCCTCTCTCTCTCTCGGACTAAAATAACTGCACTTTTTTGCAGGAGGAAAACAAAAACTGTATACAAGTGTTTTGACATTAAATTCTATAGTATCAAAAAGTAAAGACATATCTATATATAGCTGATAGTTCTTTCAACAACACAGTTTTTTCTTCATGTTAAATATTACAAACAAAAAGGTCAGAGACTGTTGCGCTGCGTTCACACCACCGACATGCTGAACTACGGAAACCTGGTTTCTGCCGGACCGAATCACAACGCCCAGTCGGGTGCCACTTAAATACCTGCTGGTCAAGGGACTCTGGTCCATTAGCCTGATCCTACCAGACTCTGGTACATTAGTCTGGTCCTACCAGACTCTGGTACATTAACCTGGTCCTACCAGACTGGTACATTAGCCTGGTCCTACCAGACTCTGGTACATTAGCCTGGTCCCACCAGACTGGTACATAAGCCTGGTGCTACCAGACTCTGGTACTCTAGCCTGGTTCTACCAGACTCTGGTACTCTAGCCTGGTCCTACCAGACTGGTACATTAGCCTGGTCCTACCAGACTCTGGTACTCTAGCCTGGTCCTACCAGACTGGTACATTAGCCTGGTCATACCAGACTCTGGTCCACTAGCCTGGTCCTACCAGACTGGTACATTAGCCTGGTCCTACCAGACTCTGGTACATTAGCCTGGTCCTACCAGACTGGTACATTAACCTGGTCCTACCTGGTACACTAGCCTGGTCCTACCAGACTCTGGTCCATTAGCCTAGTCCTACCAGACTCTGGTCCATTAGCCTGGTCCTACCAGACTCTGGTACTCTAGCCTGGTCCTACCAGACTCTGGTCCATTTCATTTGTACAGAGAGTCTGGCCACGCTCCATTGACAAGTGTTAACTTCCTTGAAGGCGTGTACTCTGATGAAGTTTAAAACTATTGGATCTGCCCAGAGCCACTCTGGATCTGCCAGAACCAATCACTAACGTTTGGTCGTGACGTTGGCTTAGCATTGCTAGCATTAGCCTTAGCTAACTGCTTCACCACTAACAGAGCGAGGTGGAAAATCAAATTGTTCCTGAACCCCGTGGAGGAGGGCCCACAACATCATGGCCACTAACAAAACCCAGCAAAGATTGGTCTTGCTTGGGCTTTGACTGTCGTCATGTGTAGTGTGGGGATCTTGCAGGGTCACACGTTGCAAGACTACAACTAGATTTGTTTTGAAAGATTTAACCTAGCTAGCTAGCTACCACTAGCGTTAGCTGGCAACTTAAAGGGAAAGTCTGCAGACGTTCTGTTCTGTTGTACATGCAGATGAATGTCTCCAGTACCTGGAGGTCTGTGTTTATGCGTTAAATGAGTCGGTCAGACAGCAGTAGGTGTGATTGCAGCCTAACTGTCTCTCCTTCCTTCATCTCTTCTCATGTTAAAACTCCTCAGCTGGACAGTACTGGTGCCAAAATAAAAAAGCTACTATAAAAACAAACCACTCAGCTGTGTGTAAAATATGCCCCCCCTCCTCCCCCACAAAATTGTGGAACGATAGATCATTTACAGTCAACATAAGAAAATGAATGTAGACTTTTGATTTGAAAAAACAATGTATATTATATATTTAATTTTAATACAAATGAAAAAAGAAAAAATGAATAAATTGTGATTATTTTCGTCCGATGCTGAAGATATATATCGGGTTGGTACAGAGGTGCATAACAGTAGGTCTCCAATACTAAAATGTCCCCTACAGCGGTGCATCATGGGTAGTCGTTTTACATCGATGAGTTGTGGAGAGACATCGTTTAATTTTCGGCACTTAGAAAACAATCACAATGAATTTCGCGTCATTGTTTCATATCGAACAAAATTTACAAAGCCATTCAAACAGTCATAACTTTTTCATCAATGTATATATATATTTTTAGGTATTTTTTTTTTTACATTTTTTTATCTTATTTTATTTGTTTTTTTATAACTCAACTTCAAAAAATTGAGAATATTCAAAATACACTTTAACCTCACTTCGTTCTCTTGGTATTTACAGATATGTACAAGAGAAAAATTACACCTGCCAACCAATCCTTCCTGCTTTTATTTTGTCTTCCCGTCACATCGGCTTTTCTGAACAGGTAGTGAGATACAAAATCTTTTGTACATTTATGTTTTTTGTCTTCTATAATAATTTTCCTCTAGAGATCCCCAACCCCACACCCCCCATCACATCCGAAACCAAACCAAAGTCCGGACAGAAACTTATCTTCGATGCAGTTTGACCCCTCCCTGTCCTCCCCTTTTTTTAATCCCTAAATGGATGTACTGTGGGTGGCCTCAATGGCTTCGGGTATGGGTCCTGCGGAGACTGCCTGGTAGGACATTGGCATGGGTGTCTTGCCAGGGCTCTGCCGGAAGAGCCCCCCGTTGGGCGCCCTGTGTTTGCACTGCATGGTGCCGCTGCTGAGCTGTTGGTGCAGGGGCAACGTGTTGCTGCCAGGGCCCTGGGACAGATGATGTGTCCTGCCTAGGGTCCCCCCATGGTGAGGGTGGGGAAGAGGAGGAGGCGGCCCCCCCTCCCCTGGGAGGAAGGTGGTCACAGCGAGGCCCGAGTGCGGGCAGTCCCGCACGGACTCCGGCCCCGGCATCTGAGAGGCCTGGCTGGGCTGCATGCTGCCGATGTCCAGCGCAGAGATCTCGATAGAGGGGCCGGGGATCTGCTTGTGCGCCAAGTCCTCGTCCAAAAGACTGTTCATACGACGATGCACCTGTTCCAGATTCACCTCCTTGTCCTATAAGAGGAGGAGTGGGGATTGGGGTGATAGAGGAGAGACAGAGGGAGGGAGAAGGAGGGGACACAGAGGCTGAGATTGGCGATGTGCCGGTTTCTCAGACTGTTTTATGGTCTGCTGGTGCTCCATGCATTCTCATTGTTTTAGGACGTGGCCAGTTGTTTTGAATTGACCGACCGCTGTTTGGGTTTGTTGTTTTTGTACGAAGAGCCCAGTGGGAACTGAGGCCACAGAAAAAACAATTTGTATGTGCACCTTGAAATCAAACTTGGCCAGTGAATATTAAAGGTTTTGATGTCTGGAGAAAAACAATCCTGGAGCCAAACGGACTGAAGGCTGTTTGTTGTAAAGGCTGCGTTTTCTTTGTAAGAAAGACTAACTCAAGGTTTTCATGAAGTGTAGTGGATTGAGAGACCTCTGTTGAAGCAATGATTGATTTTTGATTGAATTTGGATCTTGAATTCCTGCTTCATTTGACCTCAGAGTATAAAACAGGCAGATAGTTGGGTTTAAAGATTAAAATTCAAGTATAATTAGAGAAATAACTTTGGTATTTTGGTCTAAAAGTAAAGCAAATTGTTAGGTTTTGGCAGATATCTTTTCTCAATACATGTATTTACTCGTCTTCAGATTTTTGTCTGTATGAGTACCCTACGCTGGACGGGACACTGACTACTGCGTAGATTTTAAACCAGCAAAGCCACTTGGGTCGGGCTTTGTGCTGCGCTGCGCCAGGTGCAGGATAGCTTTAAGTAGAAATGAAAATATTTTCAGTTATGTGTTCCTTTACCTTTGTGTCCTTGGAGCCGGTACACTCTGTGCAGTTCGATCGGAGAATTGGTTCGCTATCACAACAATTTAATCAACACTTGGCTGACACTGCATCTCCTGCTGACTGCCGCCATGCATACTTGTTAGGCATTAATAGACACTTGAGTGTTTCCCTGTTGAACCGCAGGTCTGCTTCAGTACACTGGGTCACGGGAAGGTAAAGGACAAGGTGTAAAGACAAAGATGGGAGGCCTGACTCGCATATCAAGTGAGGCTTTAGAGTCTGAATCTGAAGTCTCTTCACGTGTGTTTGCCGCTGTGCTAATGAATGCAGCTGCAGTCAGTTTTTTTTTGGAGAGGATTTTAAAAACAACCAGCCACTTTTACAACAAACGGCGAAGTCAGTTAGTGTTCCTGAACGCAGCATGGCTTGGCTCCAGGATCAGAGTCACTTCAACTCAGAGGTACAATGATATTAGTCACAATAACTCATCACAGTGACACAAGTGATATTCAGAACAATGCACATGACACATTAACATCAATACACACAGATATTCAGTTATGTTGCAGTGTTACTAGCATCCCACATGTCATTTAAAAGAAAGAATAATCTTAATTTAGGTATTTTCTTAATTTTTAAAGTTGTAATACTTCAGATTTTCCTCATTTCAAACGTAATTTTTGATTAAATTGTGAACATAATATACTGTAGGCTTGTTTAATTTATTGACATTATCTAAGTACCTGTCTGTGATTATACCTGGCAGAGTGGGCGTGAGTTACATTAACGCAAATGCAAACTAAACAGTTCCTACTGCTGCTTTACGCTGAACACCGCGGGGTGGCTTTTATTGTGAAGCAGCCACAGAGGTTAGGCCTGACAAAATGCATCTACAATATATATATAATATTAACATTTTTAGTTGTTAACTTGTGTTTGGTTAATCCGCTGTTTATTTGGCTGCACTGTAAACAGATGGAGACGATGTTCTTCTGCTAGAGTGCTGGCAGAGTAGCCATTTGTGGGCAGATTTATGGTAGATACACGTGCCATTTCCAACAGAACTCTGTGACCTGTATTCATTATTTAACCACGGCTGTCACTAAATCATTAAAGGAAAATATTCGCAGAGTTTCAACCTTATGTCTTTCTCTATCTGGGTTAGGGATATGGTGTGAAAAATAGCTACGTTTCCATCAGCGAAAACATAATTGCAGAGGATGTTGTGTAAGTTTACTATGTTTTGGCTGACTCTGATATTCGTATTCGATAGTCATGTTTAACCAAGAGTAGGGAGGATATGGCCGGTGGCAGGGAGCCTCCAGAACCATTTTTTTTTGGACACTGTTGCCTTCGACAGGCTGTATGTGCGTTACTGCGTGAAGGTTTTACTCCTAGCTTAGACAGAGGTGTGCTGGAGACCGTCTTTAGGATCCCAACAATGAACTGCAAAGAGGAGAATGAGAGGGGGAAACGTAGCAGAAGATATGCCTTTTTAAACCAAAATGTAGCGGTATTAATGTAGCCTGCGTCCTCAGTGGAAGCTACATCCGTGGTTAAAGGTCCAGTGTGTAACGTGTTCAGTTAGTTCGATATCAAAATCTGTGTTGCCAGTTCACAAACTTTCATGAATTTACCACCACCATCAATTCCAAGTATTCCTTTTGGCTTGATGTTTTACATTTCCGTTTGCATGAACTGGGCTAGACGCTCCATATTCATGCTGCATCTAGAAATACGTTAGCCGGTGAGGGACATACAGGACATACTGCTCCGCCTTTCACGTTTTCTCTGTCACATGATAAACTCACAGGTGCTGCTAATGGGTATCGTAGTTTGAAGAAGGAAACCACACGTATTCAAAATCCAAATTTCAGGAACAGGAGTCTTCTTCTTCTTCTTCTTCTTTTTCTTCTTCGCCCAGAAAAAGAAAAATGATATTGCAAAGAGCAATAGACCGGCTTTTTGAAGCGTGAAGGCTACCGTAGCTGTAATACGTACTTTGAACTGCGTTGCGCGAGAGACTTGATTGAGATATAATGATCTTAACGCTAGATGGGAGAAATTCCCACACATTGGACCTTTAACAGGAAAGCAGCTAATGAGAGGTTAATGAAATAAAACGAGTAGCAGTTTGTCTCTGATAGTTAAGTGTTAAGTCTTTGTGTTGAGGTAGAGTGTTGGAGAGAGCACTTCCTGTGAAACTGCGTGTAATAGCCAGCACAGCTTGTGAATGCACACTTGAGGAAACATCAGCGTCTCAGTGCATCTTGATCCACCGTGGTAGAGTACCGCTGAGGCTAAGCATCTGTCTTTGCCTTTTGTTTAAACCTTTAAGGAACAAATAAACATACAATGTGTTCATCCACGAGGCCTGGGCATGTTTAAGTGATCCCTCTCCCGTCTCAAAGAGCTCCTCTCAAAGCCAATTAAAACATCCCACTCCAGGTTATTGTTTCAGGACTGGCGTATCATTAAAATATGTTTTCAGTGGCGTCAAATTGGCAGCTTGCCTAAATAAATAAATGAATGAATGAATGCCCGGGATTAAACCTCAGCTGGTCGTTAAAGACAGGCTGCTGATGCTAGTGCAGAGGGAGAAAATAACAGGCGTCTGAAAGCCTCCATTAATTTGGAAAACAAACAGCTCTTTTAATGAGAGCTGCCGGTGGGGGGGATTTTAAATCACTTTCCCTCATGCGACTTTGCAAATACTGCAACTGTTGAGTGGGCTGTGCTCAAGTGTGATAACAACAGTTTCTGGTTCATTTTGGATCCTTGGAAACATTTAAACCCTCTCTTTTGTTTAAATAACCGGCAGATATTAACATCTCTCACTATAAGATGAGTTAGTTTCTAAGGTCTGATGCATTGCTTGACTACCTCTATAGTGGACATAATGATGCTCACTTTAAGACATTTCTCAGAGGCAGACATCCATGAAAACTTTGATATTAACTAAAAAATAAATGTAATCCAGCTTTACGTCAGTAATAGTCTACTTAACTGAGAAATACTGCACACTCAACTGGGCTTTGATAACTTGAATGCAACTAGTCTGAAGAATATATATTAAGCACTCATGACTAACCCAATGTATGTCTCTAAGTTCCTTAACATTTACTTTTTGCACACATCTCCAATTTTCTCTTTCAAATAAGAATATTTTGAGGATGCTTGTTCAGCTTTAACAAGTATATATCATGTTGAGTAATTTTAGTTTAGAAAGGGATATAAATAATATTGAGTTGTAATTGTTTCATAGTAGGCATGCATAAAAAAGGCACTAAGCTTGTTTGCAGGGTTCCTTGTAGTTTCCATCATAGTGTAACCGTTATTTACTCTGTTCTACACGCCACGAACATATAAAAGTGAGGTCGGTCAGCCAATTATGAAATGTGTCCACACAGTTAAAGATGAACAAAGCAAGGAGAAACAGAAAGGCACTAATAAGACCCAGCAGGGTTTCTAATGATGGGGTGGGGGTGCAGAGTGTTAAAGGTGGAGCAGCCAAGGCCAGGCATCAATTACAACTTTAATTATCATGTCGTCTACAAAGAGCAAAACCCTAAATTCAAATGAATTGCAATTAAGACCAAGCGGCCTGTTTTTCAGATCATGAACCAAATTAATTTGGGCTAGTTTTTTTCCTTCGTATTGAGCAGAAACGTCTGGCTCTGGAAATAATTTCCTGTCTAATTTTCTGATAAGGAAATTGATAATTAACTGTATTGGTTTTATCGGTGGGAGTTTTAATGAGCTGCCAGAAACTTTAACGACAAAATGTCTGATTTAAGTTTTGTATTTCTAAGGAAAACTCTTCTTTGTGAAGTATTACATCACCTGTGACGTGTTTAGCTCCCACCTTTAAAAAAAAAAAAAAAAAAAACCCAGATTTAAGTGACTAAATATAAAAGTATTAGTCTATCATTGGCATGTAATCATGTCAATTAGTTTATGGTTGACATGAAGGAAAAATTACTACATTACATTAGTCCCAAAGCTTCCTAGGAGTTAGTAAATGTAAACCCACGTAAAGTGCCTTAAATACAAAGCCTTGCTTGTTTACCTTTCTTTTATATTTACTGGAATATTTGAAGATTTATTTCTAGAAAATCATGTATGAGGCACGTTTCTGCTCAGTTGCAGATTTACAATTGACCCAAAAAAAAAATCAACCCTTAACAAAACCAAAGAACCTTGGCGATGGCACAGATATGTTTTGTATTTTTCGTTTTTATTTTTGATAGTTGTATAGGAGGTCTATTCTGACCTGTATCAATAGCTTCTGCTTCATCCCAGCCTCTTTCTCTGTCTGTCCAAATGTCCCTCCTCCCCTCCGATGAAGCAGTTGTAATGTCATTATATGTCAATGGACCAGAAACCCTTGCCAGTCTGTAATCCTTAGTAACCTGCACGAGATCATAGACAGTCAAGTGTAAATAAAAAAAATAAAAAAGGATAGATGGAGAGAAGGAGAGGAGATAGATAACAGGGGTGTCCACATTGACATATAATTTGCAATAAGACGTGACAAAGTGATAGTACCAAGGAGTTATGGATTGGGAGATTGGACACAAATCTTATTGCTAAAGGGCAACACACCCAAACTAAACTTCTGCTCACACTTTAGTTTATGGATCCACGTCAAAGCTTTGCTTCCATTTTGTCCCCTACCTCCCTCCCCCGTCGCACAAACCGGCCTCCGAATGTGTGTCTGTTGTTGTGTTTGGCACAGCAGGTGAATGTGTGGAGGTAGAACTTAGAAAATGCAGATCTGAGGTCAGTTTTTGTTCAAGTATAGGCCTAAGGAGTGCGTGAAGAAGCAAATGTTGAGCCTGTGTCCCAGTTCCAGACTATTACTGTACGGTATACACTACCGTATGTACTGACAGGGTCCGATAGCTGGTTCCATTTTGGATCTAAATGTGGGGATAATGAGCAAGCTGCAGATTACTTTTTTGGCTTATTAGTATTAATCATGTACAACGTAATGACTTCAATGTTTGGCTGGATAACGTGCTCCCTGCAGCCAGTGTTTGTCTAACAAGACCAACAGAGTTGCTCAGTGTTTTCCATTTTTGAATCTGAATAAAGAACATGTAGGGAATGTGAGAAGGCTGCCGATTATTTTGTCTAATTAATATTAATCCCGTTACTAACGTGATGACAGGACAAAATTAATCTTTTGGCCAGTATCTGTAGTCAGCAGAAGATCATTTGTGAGGCACAAGAAAGTTTTTCTCTGTGTTGAGTCTCTAGCTCAGCGTTTCCCATCCTGAGGGTTAATTAACACCTTTCTGTTTGGACTTTAGCTTGTTCATTGTCAATTATGCCGTGTTTCTTCATTATGGTTCAACTACCCTCTCAGTGTAGGTGATTCTCAGCTGACAAGCTACAAATCTTTGAGTTTTACTATTTAAAAAATACTTGAAAATGTTGAAAGCTAAACTAGATTCAGAAGATCAGTTACCTGATTCAGATACGATAAATTGATGTTAACCACCATCCCTATGTCTGTCTGAGAAATATAGCTACATTATCTTCTTTTTAAGCTTTTTCTGGCTCGTAGGTGACAGCCCACTCCGAACGACAACTCTGTATTTCTACACAGATTTTGTTTTTGCCTCTTTCAGCTCATACATTTGGTTCTCCAGATCCTTCGCCCCAAAACAATCTCTTTTCCAGAAAGTGGATAGTGGAGCATTTAGAAGCTAGAGAGACCGATATTTCCCTTGGTGGAGACCAGACACAGCTAAAAGAGAGAGAACATTGGACTTCTCTAAGATTTGTTTTCATTGTATGTTTCCTGAACTGCTGCCAAAGTCATTCCACTACTAGGCAACATTTTCCACACTTACAAATACACCTTTTGTCACTTGTGTAAATTCACACTGAAGCATGTTAAAAGTAGTATATAGTATGGAACTGGGACACAACATGACTCAGTTTAGGTTGTTTTGTGAGGGGGAAGAGCACTCTGTTATGCTACTTAATTGTTTACATTATGTGTATCTCTGTGGTGTAGGAGAACTCCGTGTTAAATCAGCATAATATGGACCTTTTGTGATGACAAAAGTTCATTATTTTATTACCTTAATTGATATTTAGATAGTTCCAGTGAATCATTGCAGTCTGTGTTCATTAATATTTATTTGAGTGCATTCATTTTTAATTAACTGCTTTTCCTCTCTATACCCTGTGAAGGTGTAACTATCAGCGCAGCTCTTATAGTGTGTTTCATTAAAAAGAGAGCAATCTGGTAATTGACTGCAGTACGGTTTTTATTCAGTAGGCACTTAGTAAGGCTCGAGTATCTATTAGCAACAACAGCAAATGATTTGAACTAACTGTGATAATATCAGTGTTAATGTTAAAACCCACGGTGAGCTGTGCATTAAGGTTCTGTCGGATTTGATGAATTACTCTTTCGTCTCTTGACGTCTCATAAGGGTTTCACACTAAATGAAAAGTCCAAAAGTATTAAAGTGTCTGTGTTCAACACTACTGTTCTCCACCCGAGCAATCTCTCTCCTGTTTAATAATTATAATCTCTTTTCAGAACCCTTGGGTGCAGGAAACTACCAAAGCCTCACTGTAGAAAATGAGTTTATAACAATTATTCAGTACCAAGGACTTGAATGGTTACAAAGCCGGCACTGTGGGAATGAATCATTAAAGTCTGTGGGGGGTGTACCCAGTTGTTTGCTGGAAAACATGCAGGAAATGCTGGGCTAATAGGACACTATTCGCCCTAAGGCCTGGAGTGTATTCATCAAGCCAAAAGACAAAAGGATTCCCGAGTGGATCGAGAAGCTGTGGTTTTATGAGCGTATTAGTAAAGGTAATGGTGAAGTGGAGTGTGCTGTGTGCTTTAGAGAATATGCCATACAAAAAAAAAAAAGATGAGCTCTGGTGTCTGTAAGTTTAGGACGAGGTGGGTGGGGGAGTGATGGACGGATAAAAGAAGAAAAAAATGGAGGAGGGGTAATAATAAGAGACCAAATTTGATTTCAATCAGTGGCCTGGGCTTATGTGGCACAGAGCACATCTACTGTACCTACTCTGTCCCCCCAGCTCTCCAACGCTAACGCTACTCTCCTAAACCTCTCTCCTCTACAGCTGGGTGTACTGGAGCTCCACTAAGTCGGGGCTCGCGTCTGCTGCTGGATCCTTAAAGTAGAGTGTGGCAGTGTCTTCCCCCTGCTGGCCCGTCCGTCGGGCCCTGTGCTCGGTCACCTCTTTGGGCTGCTCCTGGCGGCAGCGGTTGCTGTTCCACCAAGCCTCCAGCCCGGCCACGAGGCAGGCCAGCAGCAGGCCGGCAGCCAGGATGCAGAAGACGCCGGCGAAGCTGTGCAGCTTGAGGGAGCGTCCGTCGGGGTGGGCGCTGCCGTGGCTGTCGAGGTCGCAGCGGCCGGTGCGAGGCCACCACTTCTGCTTCATGATGTCCAGGTCACCTTTCTCCTGAAGCTCCAGGATCCTGAGGGGCAGAAGAGATGAACAGGTGAGTCAAAGAGAACGAGAGATCCATTCATTCACGGGAAATTTGCAACGTGTGAAATAGCTTTTCGCTGTAATCAATTAACTAGCTGTTAAATTTTGATATTAAGGCCAATCAGAATGAGATCAATGAGAAAAACATTTATTAAAAAATAAGCCATCGGAGAGGGTCCTTCTCTCCTACTATCTCGTAGTAGTAGTAAGTTCATTATATCTCTGGATTTTAAAACAAATAAAATAGAACAATGTATATGCAGAAATCCTGAAGTAATACAGTACCTAATAACTTTTCAACACATTATAGATGACTTTTCATGACTTTTTTATCACTATTTCAACATATTGCTATGACGTTTTTACAGCATAAACCTATTGGGTTAGTCACTAGATTTATTCATATTTTACAGATAATCTGGGTGACCTGAAGCTCCTGTGTGATGAGGTGTTCCTCGACCCACCAGAAACTATGAGAAACCACCAGGAAAGCTAATTAAAGCTGGACAGGTGGCATGCTTCAGCCCAACGATGATCTGAAGACAACAAAGCGGCCAGCAGCATCAGGACAGTCTCCAAAGGAAAATGCATCGGGAAGCTGCATTACCAGCCGACACAACTTCTGTATACAAGAAACCCTTTACTGTGATGTAGGACTCATCTGGATAGCTCAGCAATACTGGGTTTGACACGCAGAGATGGGGATCAAACCACCTACCTTCTGCATGGTACCACCTGAGCCACAGCCTACTTTGTGCATTGTATGTACTCCGTTTCATTGACTATGAATAAAGTGCTCTATTTTGGTCATTGATTTTATTTAGGCCCCTTTGGTGTCAGAAGTATAAATAATAAAGACTTTGTGGTTACACTTTATTAAACAAGTGATTTAAAAATGCATGTACAATGGTATAAAGATTTCACAGTCAAACTTGATTACAGCATCAAACTTTTACTGCCTAAATTAGCAATAGTATATATATAGTATGTAAAAAAAATAGTGATATAGTATGTCAAAAAAAGTCACAAAAGTCATAGTATAGTATGTCGAAAAAAAGTCAGAAAAATCATAGTATAGTATTTCGAAAAAATTCAGAAAAGTCATAGTATAGTATGTTAAAAAAATGTCATAGTATAGTATGTCGAAAAAATTCATAGTATGTCGAATAAAAGTCAGAAAAGTAATAGTATAGTATGTCGAAAAAAGTCCTAGTATAGTATGTCGAAAAAAGTCATAAAAAAGTCATAGTATAGTATGTACTAAAAAGTCATAGTATAGTATGTCGAAAAAAGTCATAGTACAGTATGGACAAAAAGGCATAGTATAGTATGTTGAAAAAAGTCATAATATAGTATGTACAAAAAAAGTCATAGTATGTACTAAAAAGTCATAGTAGAGTATGTACTAAAAAGTCATAGTATAGTATGTCGAAAAAAGTCATAGTACAGTATGTACAAAAAAGTCATAGTATAGTATGTCGATAAATGTCATATATAGTATGTCGAAAAAAGGCATAAAAAAGTCATAGTATAGCATGTCGAAAAAAGTCATAGTATAGTATGTCGAAAAAAGTCATAGTATAGTATGGCGAAAAAAGTCATAGTATAGCATGTCAAAAACAGTCATAGTATAGTATGTACAAAAGGTCATAGTATAGTATGTCGGAAAAATTAGTAAAAAAGTCATAGTATAGTATGTCGAAAAAAGTCATAAAAAGTCATAGTATAGTATGTACAAAAAAGTCATGTATAGTATGTCGAAAAAAATCATAAAAAAGTCATAGTATAGTATGTACAAAAAAAGTCATAGTATAGTATGTCGAAAAAAGTCATAGTACAGTATGTACAAAAAGTCATAGTATAGTATGTCGAAAAAAGTCATAGTATAGTATGTCGAAAAGTCATAGTATAGTATGTCGAAAAAAGTCATAAAAAAGTCATAGAATAGTATGTCAAAAAAAGTCATAGTATAGTATGTCGAAAAAAGTCATAAAAAAGTCATAGTATAGTATGTACAAAAAAGTCATATTATAGTATGTCGAAAGAATTCATAAAAAAGTCATCGTATAGTATCTACAAAAAAGTCATGTATAGTATGTCGAAAAAAGTCATAGTATAGTATGTCAAAAAAAGTCATAGTATGACATGTCGAAAAAAGTCATAGTATAGCATGTCAAAAAAAGTCATAAAAAAGTCATAGTATAGTATGTCGAAAAAAGTCATAAAAAAGTCATAGTATAGTATGTATAAAAAAGTCATAGTATAGTATGTACAAAAAGTCAGAGTATAGTATGTTGAAAAAAGTCATAGTATAGTATAGTATGTACAAAAAAAGTCATAGCATAGTATGTACTAAGAAGTCATAGGAGAGTATGTACTAAAAAGTCATAGTATAGTATGTATAAAAAAGTCATAGTATAGTATGTACAAAAAGTCAGAGTATAGTATGTTGAAAAAAGTCATAGTATAGTATAGTATGTCAAAAAAAGTCATAGTATAACATGTCGAAAAAAGTCATAAAAAAGTCATAGTATAGTATGTCGAAAAAAGTCATAAAAAAGTCATAGTATAGTATGTATAAAAAAGTCATAGTATAGTATGTCGAAAAAAGTCATAGTACAGTATGGACAAAAAGGCATAGTATAGTATGTTGAAAAAAGTCATAGTATAGTATGTTGAAGAAAAGTCATAGTATAGTATGTACAAAAAAGTCATAGTATAGTATGTCGAAGAAAAGTCATAGTATAGTATGTACAAAAAAGTCATGTATAGTATGTCGAAAAAAGTCATAGTATAGTATGTACAAAAAAGTCAGAAAAGTCATTGTATAGTATGTCGAAAAAAGTCATAAAAAAAGTCATAGTATAGTATGTCGAAAAGTCAGAAAAGTCATAGTATAGTATGTACAAAAAAGTCAGAAAAAATAGCATGTCGAAAAAAGTCATAAAAAAGTCATAGTATAGTATGTCGAAAAAAGTCATAAAAAAGTCATAGTATAGTATCTACTAAAAAGTCATAGTATAGTATGTCGAAAAAAGTCATAGTACAGTATGTACAAAAAGGCATAGTATAGTATGTTGAAAAAAGTCATAGTATAGTATGTACAAAAAAAGTCATAGTATAGTATGTACTAAAAAGTCATAGTAGAGTATGTACTAAAAAGTCATAGTATAGTATGTCGAAAAAAGTCATAGTACAGTATGTACAAAAAGTCATAGTATAGTATTTCGAAAAAAGTCATAGTATAGTATGTCAAAAAAGTCATAGTATAACATGTCGAAAAAAGTCATAGTATAGCATGTCAAAAAAAGTCATAAAAAAGTCATAGTATAGTATGTCGAAAAAAGTCATAAAAAGTCATAGTATAGTATGTATAAAAAAGTCATAGTATAGTATGTACAAAAAGTCATAGTATAGTATGTTGAAAAAAGTCATAGTATAGTATAGTATGTACAAAAAAAGTCATAGCATAGTATGTACTAAGAAGTCATAGGAGAGTATGTACTAAAAAGTCATAGTATAGTATGTCGAAAAAAGTCATAGTACAGTATGTACAAAAAGTCATAGTATAGTATGTCGAAAAAAGTCATAGTATAGTATGTCGAAAAAAGTCATAGTATAGTATGTCAAAAAAAGTCATAGTATAACATGTCGAAAAAAGTCATAGTATAGCATGTCAAAAAGTCATAAAAAGTCATAGTATAGTATGTCGAAAAAAGTCATAAAAAAAGTCATAGTATAGTATGTATAAAAAAAAGTCATAGTATAGTATGTCGAAAAAAGTCATAGTACAGTATGGACAAAAAGGCATAGTATAGTATGTTGAAAAAAGTCATAGTATAGTATGTTGAAGAAAAGTCATAGTATAGTATGTACAAAAAAGTCATAGTATAGTATGTCGAAGAAAAGTCATAGTATAGTATGTACAAAAAAGTCATGTATAGTATGTCGAAAAAAGTCATAGTATAGTATGTACAAAAAAGTCAGAAAAGTCATTGTATAGTATGTCGAAAAAAGTCATAAAAAAGTCATAGTATAGTATGTCGAAAAGTCAGAAAAGTCATAGTATAGTATGTACAAAAAAGTCAGAAAAAATAGCATGTCGAAAAAAGTCATAAAAAAGTCATAGTATAGTATGTCGAAAAAAGTCATAAAAAAGTCATAGTATAGTATCTACTAAAAAGTCATAGTATAGTATGTCGAAAAAAGTCATAGTACAGTATGTACAAAAAGTCATAGTATAGTATGTTGAAAAAAGTAATAGTATAGTATATCATGTACAAAAAAGTCATAGTATAGTATGTACTAAGAAGTCATAGGAGAGTATGTACTAAAAAGTCATAGTATAGTATGTCGAAAAAAGTCATAGTATAGTATGTTGAAAAAAGTAATAGTATAGTATATCATGTACAAAAAAGTCATAGTATAGTATGTACTAAGAAGTCATAGGAGAGTATGTACTAAAAAGTCATAGTATAGTATGTCGAAAAAAGTCATAGTATAGTATGTCAAAAAGTCATAGTATAGTATGTCGAAAAAAGTCATAAAAAAGTCATAGAATAGTATGTCAAAAAAAGTCATAGTATAGTATGTCGAAAAAAGTCATAAAAAAGTCATAGTATAGTATGTACAAAAAAGTCATATTATAGTATGTCGAAAAAATTCATAAAAAAGTCATCGTATAGTATCTACAAAAAAGTCATGTATAGTATGTCGAAAAAAGTCATAAAAAAGTCATAGTATAGTATGTCGAAAAAAGTCAGAGTATAGTATGTACTAAAAAGTCATAGTATAGTATGTCGAAAAAAGTCATAGTACAGTATGTACAAAAAGTCATAGTATAGTATGTCGAAAAAAAAAAGTCATAGTATAGTATGTCGAAAAGTCATAGTATAGTATGTCGAAAAAAGTCATAAAAAAGTCATAGAATAGTATGTCAAAAAAAGTCATAGTATAGTATGTCGAAAAAAGTCATAAAAAAGTCATAGTATAGTATGTACAAAAAAGTCATATTATAGTATGTCGAAAAAATTCATAAAAAAGTCATCGTATAGTATCTACAAAAAAGTCATGTATAGTATGTCGAAAAAAGTCATAAAAAAGTCATAGTATAGTATGTCGAAGAAAAGTCATAGTATAGTATGTTGAAAAAAGTCATAAAAAGTCATAGTATAGTATGTCGAAAAAAGTCATAGTATAGTATGTCGAAAAAAGTCAGTATAATATGTTGAAAAAAGTCATAGTATAGTTTGTACAAAAAAGTCATAGTATAGTATGTCAAAAAAAGTCAGAAAAAAGTCATAGTATAGTATGTACAAAAAAGTCATAGTATAGTATGTACAAAAAAGTCATAGTATAATATGCACAAAAAAGTCATAGTATAGTATGTCAAAAAAAGTCATAAAGTCATAGTATAGTATGTACAAAAAAGTCATAGTATAGTATGTCGAAAAAAGTCAGAAAAAAGTCATAGTATAGTATGTACAAAAAAGTCATAGTATAGTATGTATAAAAAAGTCATAGTATGTCGAAAAAAGTCAGAAAAAAGTCATAGTATAGTATGTACAAAAAAGTCCTAAAAAGTTATAATATATTATGTTGAAAAAAGTCATAAAAGTCATAGTATAGTATTTACAAAAAAGTCATAGTATAGTATGTCGAAAAAATTCATAAAAAAGTCATCGTATAGTATCTACAAAAAAGTCATGTATAGTATGTCGAAAAAAGTCATAGTATAGTATGTCGAAAAAAGTCATAAAAAGTCATAGAATAGTATGTCGAAAAAAGTCATAGTATAGTATGTCGAAAAAAGTCAGAAAAAAGTCATAGTATAGTATGTACAAAAAAGTCATAGTATAGTATGTACAAAAAGTCATAGTATAGTATGTACAAAAAAGTCATAGTATAGTATGTCGAAAAAAGTCATAAAAAGTCATAGAATAGTATGTCGAAAAAAAGTCATAGTATAGTATGTCGAAAAAAGTCAGAAAAAAGTCATAGTATAGTATGTACAAAAAAGTCATAGTATAGTATGTACAAAAAAGTCATAGTATAGTATGTACAAAAAAAAGTCATAGTATAGTATGTACAAAAAGTCATAGTATAGTATGTACAAAAAAGTCATAGTATAGTATGTACAAAAAAAGTCATAAAAAGTCATAGTATAGTATGTACAAAAAAGTCATAGTATAGTATGTACAAAAAGTCATAGTATAGTATGTACAAAAAAGTCAGAAAAGTCATAGTATAGTATGTCGAAAAAAGTCATAGTATAGTATGTCAAAAAAAGTCATAAAAAAGTCATAGTATAGTATGTACTAAAAAGTCATAGTATAGTATGTCGAAAAAAGTCATAGTACAGTATGTACAAAAAGGCAAAAAGGTACAAAAAGTCATAGTATAGCATGTTTAAAAAAAGTCATAAAAAAGTCATAGTATAGTATGTCGAAAAAAGTCATGAAAAAGTCATAGTATAGTATGTACTAAAAAGTCATAGTATAGTATGTCGAAAAAAGTCATAGTACACTATGTCGAAAAAGGTCATGAAAAAGTCATAGTATAGTATGTACAAAAAAGTCATAGTATAGTATGTTGAAAAATGTCATAGTATAGTATGTTGAAAAAAGGCATAAAAAAGTCATAGTATAGTATGTCGAAAAAAGTCATAGTATAGCATGTCGAAAAAAGTCATAGTATGGCGAAAAAAGTCATAGTATAGCATGTCAAAAAAGTCATAGTATAGCATGTCGAAAAAAGTCATAAAAAAGTCATAGTATAGTATGTACAAAAAAGTCAGAAAAGTCATTGTATAGTATGTCGAAAAAAGTCATAAAAAAGTCATAGTATAGTATGTACAAAAAAAGTCAAAGTATAGTATGTACTAAAAAGTCATAGTACAGTATGTCGGAAAAATTCACCA
>NC_041351.1:2507677-2530177 GCF_004354835.1 Perca flavescens
ATCAAGTTGTAATAGTGCTGATGTACCAGCTGATAGCCACATATCAAGTTGTAATAGTGCTGATGTACCAGCTGATAGCCACATATCAAGTTGTAATAGTGCTGATGTACCAGCTGATAGCCACATATCAAGTTGTAAAGCTGATAGCTGATGTACCAGATGTACCAGCTGATAGCCACATATCAAGTTGTAATAGTGATGATGTACCAGCTGATAGCCACATATCAAGTTGTAATAGTGCTTATGTACCAGCTGATAGCCACATATCAAGTTGTAATAGTGCTGATGTACCAGCTGATAGCCACATATCAAGTTGTAATAGTGCTGATGTACCAGCTGATAGCCACATATCAAGTTGTAATAGTGCTGATGTACCAGCTGATAGCCACATATCAAGTTGTAATAGTGCTGATGTACCAGCTGATAGCCACATATCAAGTTGTAATAGTGCTTATGTACCAGCTGATAGCCACATATCAAGTTGTAATAGTGCTGATGTACCAGCTGATAGCCACATATCAAGTTGTAATAGTGCTGATGTACCAGCTGATAGCCACATATCAAGTTGTAATAGTGCTTATGCTGATAGCCACCAGTTGTAATAGTGCCATGTATCAAGATTGCCACATAATAGTAATAGTGCTGATGTACCAGCTGATAGCCACATATCAAGTTGTAATAGTGCTGATGTACCAGCTGAGCCACATATGTTGATGTTGATGTACCAGCTGATAGCCACATATCAAGTTGTAATAGTGCTGATGTACCAGCTGATAGCCACATATCAAGTTGTAATAGTGCTGATGTACCAGCTGATAGCCACATATCAAGTTGTAATAGTGCTGATGTATCAGCTGATAGCCACATATCAAGTTGCATGTACCAGCTGATAGCCACATATCAAGTTGTAATAGTGCTGATGTACCAGCTGATAGCCACATATCAAGTTGTAATAGTGCTGATGTACCAGCTGATAGCCACATATCAAGTTGTAATAGTGCTGATGTACCAGCTGATAGCCACATATCAAGTTGTAACAGTGCTGATGTACCAGCTGATAGCCACATATCAAGTTGTAATAGTGCTTATGTACCAGCTGATAGCCACATATCAAGTTGTAATTGTAATAGTGCTGATAGCCACATATGTAATAGCTGATAGCCACATATCAAGTTGTAATAGTGCTGATGTACCAGCTGATAGCCACATATCAAGTTGTAACAGTGCTGATGTACCAGCTGATAGCCACATATCTGATGTACCAGCTGATAGCCACATATCAAGTTGTAACAGTGCTGATGTACCAGCTGATAGCCACATATCAAGTTGTAATAGTGCTGATGTACCAGCTGATAGCCACATATCAAGTTGTAATAGTGCTGATGTACCAGCTGATAGCCACATATCAAGTTGTAATAGTGCTGATGTACCAGCTGATAGCCACATATCAAGTTGTAATAGTGCTGATGTACCAGCTGATACATATCAGTGCTGATGTACCAGCTGATAGCCACATATCAAGTTGTAATAGTGCTGATGTACCAGCTGATAGCCACATATCAAGTTGTAATAGTGCTGATGTACCAGCTGATAGCCACATATCAAGTTGTACCAGTAGCTGATGTACCAGCTGATAGCCACATATCAAGTTGTAAATAGTGCTGATGTATCCAGTGCTGTACCATATAGCCACATATCAAGTTGTAATAGTGCTGATGTACCAGCTGATAGCCACATATCAAGTTGTAATAGTGCTGATGTACCAGCTGATAGCCACATATCAAGTTGTAATAGTACCAGCTGATAGCCACATATCAAGTTGTAATAGTGTTGATGTACCAGCTGATGTACCATCAAGTTGCTGATGTACCAGCTGATAGCCACATATCAAGTTGTAATAGTGCTGATGTACCAGCTGATAGCCACATATCAAGTTGTAATAGTGCTGATGTACCAGCTGATAGCCACATATCAAGTTGTAATAGTGCTGATGTACCAGCTGATAGCCACATATCAAGTTGTAATAGTGCTGATGTACCAGCTGATAGCCACATATCAATAGTTGATAACCAGTGATAGCCACATATCAAGTTGTAATATGTACCAGCTGAGCTGATAGCCACATATCAAGTTGTAACAGTGCTGATGTACCAGCTGATAGCCACATATCAAGTTGTAATAGTGCTGATGTACCAGCTGATAGCCACATATCAAGTTGTAATAGTGCTGATGTACCAGCTGATAGCCACATATCAAGTTGTAATAGTGCTGATGTACCAGCTGATAGCCACATATCAAGTTGTAATAGTGCTGATGTACCAGCTGATAGCCACATATCAAGTTGTAATAGTGCTGATGATGTACCAGCTGATAGCCACATATCAAGTTGTAATACCAGTGATAGCCACATATCAAGTTGTAATAGTGATGTACCAGCTGATAGCCACATATCAAGTTGTAATAGTGCTGATGATGTACCAGCTGATAGCCACATATCAAGTTGTAATAGTGCTGATGTACCAGCTGATAGCCACATATCAAGTTGTAATAGTGCTGATGTACCAGCTGATAGCCATATCAGTTGTAATAGTGTTACCAATAGCCACATATGCTGATGTACCAGCTGATAGCCACATATCAAGTTGTAATAGTGCTGATGTACCAGCTGATAGCCACATATCAAGTTGTAATAGTGCTGATGTACCAGCTGATAGCCACATATCAAGTTGTAATAGTGCTGATGTACCAGCTGATAGCCACATATCAGTGCTGATGTTGCTGATAGCCACAATAGTGCTGATGATGTACCAGCTGATAGCCACATATCAAGTTGTAATAGTGTTGCCACATATAGTTGTATAGTGCTGATGTACCAGCTGATAGCCACATATCAAGTTGTAATAGTGCTGATGTACCAGCTGTTGTAATAGTGCTGATGTACCAGCTGATAGCCACATATCAAGTTGTAATAGTGCTGATGTTCCAGCTAATAGCCACATATCAAGTTGTAATAGTGCTGATGTACCAGCTGATAGCCACATATCAAGTTGTAATAGTGATGATGTACCAGCTGATGTAATAGTTGTAATAGTGCTGATGTACCAGCTGATAGCCACATATCAAGTTGTAACAGTGCTGATGTACCAGCTGATAGCCACATATCAAGTTGTAACAGTGCTGATGTACCAGCTGATAGCCACATATTGAGCTATAATAAGAAAACAACAACACTATCAACACATTGCTATGATGATGCAGAGGCACGTAAATGCCCGTCGACAACGGAGGCGGCCCGTGGTGTGGGAACGTAAATTAAATTCAAAAAGTCTCTCGTCTCCTCGTTCTTCCACTACCATCTGTCTTTGTTGCAGACATGTGTGCAGACAGAGCGGAAATACTGGGCAGAAATGGACTACAACTTCTTCTTCTTCGCTTTGTGGCTGGTTGCAACCATAACATGACCTAAAACTTAATTTGCATTTCATTAATTTATTCGGCAAATAACGTTTCCATCAGCGTTTATCGCATAAGCCGTATATATCGATCAAGAGAAAATCCGATGAGACCGAACGTATATTCATATTCATGAAATTCAATCGAATTTTACTGTTTCCATGACGGCATTTTTTATTCAATATCACTTAATTCGGATAAAAACGTGTGAATGGAAACATAGCTGTGTGTACTTCGTCTACAGCAATCCCACCGATCGGTGCCAAAACCTCCCAGTTTGAGAGGAAATGACCTAAACATATTCTTTATAAATCTTAACAATCATTCCCTGGAAGAACCAAGCAGGCTTGCCTCCAAACTTGATATTTTCAGCATGTAGGTCATCGTTAGCTCCAAGGTTAGGTTGTTGTTGGCCCCAAATTGTTGGTAGAAATGTCCATAGGCTACTACTGCCTAGTTGACGTGTTAAACAGGTGAGCATCCTCATGTGTATTCACATACTGTTTGAATGCCAATAAAGTCTCATTCACTACCTTATAGATTTAGATAAAAACGAAATCTAACAACAGCTAGGGGCGCATTCAGCGCCGACTAAACGTAGCAAAACGTTAACCTTAACCTGAAATGGTGGTGCGTTCAACATCGCTGTGTGCACAGGTACAATTGTAGATGGTTTTGTCACCTTTTCGGCTTTTTTTCCCCTTTTTTTTTAGGTTTTTTGTCGTCTTTTTTCAACGTTTTTGTCACGTTTTGGCCTTTTTTTTTTTTTTTTTTTTTAGGTTTTTTGTCGTCTTTTTTCAACGTTTTTGTCACCTTTTTTTCCCTGAAATGAGCACACCATTTTGAGATTGAACGTGCCCCTGAGGACTGTCAGGAATGCTTCATATTTTTCTAATCTTAACTACTCGTTTAGGTGCCTTAATGTAACTGTAGTCGCCGCAGGACAGACACCTTCTTGTCGGCCAAGCTCTACTCCAACGACCGCTGAAAAGACCGTCCTCTCGCGGTGCAGCGTACCCGCCTCACAGGTACCTTTTCTCGGCTACGTTTACCTGTAGAGACCGCTGTACTGGAAAGCAAAACGCACGTGAGAGTGAACGTCTGTCAGGAATCATTTCGAGGTGACACACAGATATTGGATTATCCTAAAGACATTAAAATGTCTCCGGACACACACATCTCAAATGTCTAAAAGGTAAAAGGCTGTGTGAAGTTAAGTTTATTTTTGTGCTCTTTTCCGGCTGCTACTTCAGTGTTTCTTTTGGTCATGGAGTAATGTTAATATACATATAGCCTAGGCCTACCGTTGCTCTGTGGGGTCTCAGTTTTCGCTTTTCTCCTAAATTGTTGTCGCTGTTTTGACATTTATGGCATTTTTTTCAACGTTTTTAATGCTTCTTACAACACTTTTGTCGCTTTTATCGACGTTTCTGGACTTAAAACCAACTGCTTTATTGTTAATTTCCTTTTTAAATAGGCATTTGTTTGTTGTATGCACCAAACGCATAGTGACAACGTAGGCCTACTATGGGCTGAGATATGTAAACACCAGAAAACTGAATTTGAATAATTAATATTTGAATTTGAATTTCTAAACTTGAATAATTGCATTGAAAAAACTGAATTTGAATCACATAATTATGGAATTTGTATTGTTTAATTTGAATCATTGCATTGAAAAACTGAATCTGAATAGTATAATTTAGAAATTTGGATGTATTGTTTTGGAACTGAAGTCAACTGAAAATTCAACTCCCTGTATATCTTCAAATTCAGATTTAGTTCACCGAATTCAATTTCAAGTTACCGGGATATCCGGGTTGGAGGATGAAGGAAGATCAGTCGAGCGCATGCAGTGACTGACCCTGTAGTGAGAGTGTGTGTGTCAGTATGCATGGTAAGGTGCTCTATGAGAGTGTGTGTGTGTCAGTATGCATGGTAAGGTGCTCTATGAGAGTGTGTGTGTGTCAGTATGCATGGTAAGGTGCTCTATGAGAGTATGTGTCTGTGTGTGTGGTGACTGTGTGTGTGTCTGTGTCAGTCTGCATGGCAAGGTGCTCTGTGAGAGAGTGTGTGTGTGTGTGTATGTCAGTATGCATGGTAAGGTGCTGTGTGTGTGTGTGTGTGTGTGTGTGTGTGTGTGTGTGTGTGTGTGTGTGTGTGTGTGTCAGTATGCATGGTAAGGTGCTCTCTGTGTGTGTGTGTGTCTGTGTCAGTATGCATAGTAAGGTGCTCTATGAGAGTGTGTGTGTATTGTGTAGTGCAAATAAGTCCAATAGTGCCAGGATAAAGTCTAGAGACCAGCATTAAATATGGACAATATAAGAGAAAAATGTAGATAAAGTAATATAAAAACTATAGCAGTGCAATGATCAAGTTTAAAAAAAATGAAGCATTAAATATGGGCATTATGAGGGAATAAAGTAGACCGTAGGATAGACACTAATCTCCAGTACATCTCAACCACAGATCTGTTGATGAGACCTTGTTAAAGCCATAAGCTCCAAAGTTTAAATCTTCATAAATTACCTGACTGTCAAAATCACTTTATTTTTCATGCTCCTGTTGTGTTGCAAAGTAGACAGTTCTTGTTTTCCGTACATGTTTTGTACGGTTATTTTTACCTTTTTTTGGGGCGTGTTCTTTCATATATTTTAGAGGGGAGGGACAAATCTACCTCTTCTGAATATTAGGGCAGTGTGAAATACGCCCTGCATCCTTCCCAAAATCTACGCCTATCGCTGCGATAAAACTGCTAGATAGATAGATAGATAGATAGATAGATAGATAGATAGATAGATAGATAGATAGGTTTTTATTGATCCCGAAAAAATGGGAAATAACGCTGTTGCAGCAGCAAAATATCAGACACACAGCACTTATACAGAGTATACATTAAATAGTAGGGGTGGGGGAAAAAATCGATACAGAATAGTATTGCGATATTTTTCGTGGCAATACTGTATCGATACACAGACGCCAAGTATCGATCTTTTATGATATATGTGTTGGTCAGTTTGTCTGCTTGACAATCACATTTTGCACCAATAAAACTGAAGTGTGATGAACAAACAGAGAAATGTATATTTTTAGGTACAACAGATGTTGACAAAATTGTCCTTTTGGGACATCATTTGAAATTGGGAAAAATCGGAAGTTGTAAAAAAGGTAAAATATTGCAATATATCGCAGAATATTGCAATATCTTTAAAATAGCAATAATATCGTATCGGGACATAAGTATCGGGATGATATCGTATCGTGAGGCCTCTGGTGATTCCCACCCCTATTAAATAGGCCTAATAGGAAACAATATACGTGAAATAATAATAGAATACACAAGCAATATTTAAAATATATACAATTTGGAAATAAAATGTATAACTGTTTCCCTAGTAACGATATGATGTAGATAAACCTATTTTATTGTGCAAGGTGCATTCAGTGCAGTTGTGATGTATATGAGTATTATCTCACACTCAGTGATGAAGCGTTAAAAAGTTGGATTGCCTGGGGTAGGAATGATTTCCTGTAGTGGTCCGTGTGAAATCAAAGCTGTCGGAGCCTCTTAGAGAAGGTGCTCCTCTGTTGGACCAGTGTGGGGTGGAAAGGGTGGTATATTTTAGTCGTAACTCTCTCAAACGGTGCTGTGTTTTTGGACAGTTTGTAAGAGTCCTTTTCCTTTTTTTTCTCGATGCAGTGAGCCCTCCATTTTGCCCCGAGAGAAAAGTGTGGAGAAGTGTTTGTTGTGTTGCTGCTGCTGGCTGGATCTCGCCTGGGCTTGGCCGGAGAAACCTGCAGCGCTGCCAGGGCGAGCGGGGCGGCCAGCCAGAGAGGCTGCTCCGGCTGGAGAGCGAGAGAGAGAGAGAGAGAGAGAGAGAAAGAGAGAGAGAGAGAGTAAGGACCTCAAAAACAACTCCATCAATATTGATTTGAAGGGTGTTTTTCCACTTGATGTCTCATGCTGACTGTGTGGCGTTACAAAGCACGCCAGTCCTGCATCTTTCACAGAGGTGTGCAGTATGCAGTAGCCTAGATGCACACATTCAAATACATTATGCTGATATTTCAGCTTTTTCTGTAGTGTTCAAACACACAGACATAACTTTATCTCACAAATGGACAGGAAGGTTAGGTAAAGGTACTTTATTGTCACATACACATAGCGAAACTCATTCTCTGCTTTTAACCCATCCCTCAAGGGAGCAGTGGGCAGCGAATCACAGTGCCCGGGGACCAACTCCAGATCTGAGCCAGTGCCTTGATCAAGGGCACTGACTGGAGGACCTAGTATATGGTTTTTGATGGTGGGGGGAAACCGGAGCACTCGGAGGAAACCCACACAAACATGGGGAGAACATACAAACTCTGCACAAAAAGGGCCAATACAACCTGGATTCAAACCCAGAACCTTCTTGCTGTGAGGCCACAGTGCTAACCGTTGGGCCACCATTGCTGCATGTTATTTAAAATGTCTAACTTTTAACCAAGGATACACTGAATCCAGGATTCGGCTGAATATTAGGTTTTTTGAAGGGGGTTGGGTTTCTGCCGAACCTTAGGTGTTTACGTAGGTGGAGCGTTCAGTGCAGTAGGCTGTGAGAAAGTGGACATGGATCTGGTGAGGAAAGGTGTTTATATAGGTGGAGCGTTCAATGCAGCAGGCTGTGAGAAAGTGGACATGTAACTGGTGAGGGAAGGTGTTTACGTAGGTGGAGCGTTCAATGCAGTAGGCTGTGAGAAAGTGGACATGGAACTGGTGAGGGAAGGTGTTTACGTAGGTGGAGCGTTCAGTGCAGTAGGCTGTGAGAAAGTGGACATGGATCTGGTGAGGGAAGGTGTTTACGTAGGTGGAGCGTTCAATGCAGTAGGCTGTTAGGAAGTGGACATGGATCTGGTGAGCAGAAAAAGTTGTTGTTTGGCAGAACTTTCAGTCAAAAGAAGACCATTCAAGTCTAGCCTGGTGAGACCGTCCTGATCTGGCGAGATCAAGTTTTCCACTCGCAGGTCAGTCTGGCATCTTGAGATAGAGAAAATTTGGAGCCGTTCGCCAAAACGACCGACCAATCAGCGTTGGTTTTGAGGCGGGGTTTAGGTGTGACACCAACGAGAAGCGACTCTTCGGTCTAAACAACGTGGCGGTTTCCACGGATGAGATGAGCGTAGCTATCGCAGCAAGTTTTATCTGAATTAGAAAGTATTCCTTCATTGAAAGAAGAGCAAAAAAACGGCACTGGAGGCTTTTCTGCCGAACTGGTTTCAGCAAGAGTTTGATTGGTTGATTTGGCCCTTCTATCACCAACTACAGGTGGTGATAGACAGATGGTTTATCCAATCAGCTAACCAGGATTTTCGGCCCTTCCCAAAAGTTCTCCAACGGAAAGTTCCCAGATGGATATGCCGAGCAAATGGGAAGCGATCCATCTGGTGGAGTCAGGTTAATTCAAGTCCAGCTACATGTTCAATTTGTAGTAGTTTTTTAATTAGCCTGACGTCGTCATAGCCTCAGATTCAAACTTTCCGACCTCAAATGTTGTGGGTGGGGCTAAGTTCGGCTGGTGTCCATGCTAGTAGTTAGTTATAGTTTCCCTACAATTATTTATTTAGGCTAATTGATTGATATTTTTTTTTTTTTTTTGGCCATCTTTTACCCACAACAGTCAATTTACTGATAACAAACAACTACCAAAACACATAACATTGTTGTTTTTACTTCCACAAACAAAACATATATATATATATATATATATATATATATATATATATATATATATATATATATATATATACATATACACAGTACAGGCCAAAAGTTTGGACACACCTTCTCATTCAATTTGTTTCTTTATTTTCATGACTATTTACATTGTAGATTCTCACTGAATGCATCAAAACTATGAATGAACACAAGGAATTATGTACTTAACAAAAAAGTATGAAATAACTGAAAACATGTCTTATATTTTAGATTCTTCTTTTAGCCACCCTTTTCTTTTTTTGATAACTCTGCAAACCCTTGGTGTTCTCTCAATGAGCTTCATGAGGTAGTCACCTGAAATGGTTTTACCTTCACAGGTGGGCTTTGTCAGGGTTCATTAGTGGAATTATTTCCCTTATTAATAAAAAAAGCAAAGGGTGGCTACTTTGAAGAATTTAAAATATAAGACATGTTTTCAATTATTTCAAACTTTTTTGTTAAGTACATAATTGTGTTACACATATTCACGTCAATTTCTGTTCACTGAAACACATATTTTATTTTATTTTTTTTTTATTTATAGCTTTAATTTTGAACATGTAAATACAATACCTCAACCTTGTTGAGTGTAAATGTGTGCGTACAAAGAGCAGGTGGCTCCTTGTACGGCAACTTTGGCCACAGTGTATGAATGTGGGTGAATGGTGAATGGTTTCTGTACCATGTTAAAGCGCTTTGAGTAGTCGTTGAGACTAGAAAAGTGTTATATAAGAACTTTACATTTACCCTTTTATACCCTTTCTTTCCGATTAAATGTTTTATAATAATAATAATGTTATAATAATAAGTCAACAGAGAAAAAAAATTGTAATTAATGGAAATTCATATATTTACCTATAAACAATAATTATACACATACTACACATTGTTCAATGTAAGCCCAAATTATTAATTAATTGCCCTGTATTTATCTGTTTATAGTTTCTTTAAACATCTTTTTAAATTGGAATATGTTTGGACATTGCTTTAATTCATTACTTAGTGTATTCCACAATTTAGTGCCGCTGACAGATAAGACAGAAACTTTTCGCTGTAGTGCGAAAAATGGGAGTCTTAAAATTTGACTTCCCTCTTAAGTCATAGCCCCCCCTCTCTTTCAGAAAATATTTTCAGTATGTTGCTAGGCAATAAATTGTTTCTCGCTTTAAACATGATTACAGCTTTTTTTAAATTCAACTAGGTCAAGCAATTTTAATGCTTTAGACTGTAAAAATAGTAAATTGGTGTGTTCCAAATATCCAGTGTTGTGAATTATTCTTATTATATTAGTTTTACATTTGTTCAGCTATTTGCTTTAGTAAAAATCCAGCTTCCCCTCAGTTCATATTGACATTCTCTTATTTAAAACAGCCTCTGGATACAGTCTGGCAACATGCTGGTATATACGTTGTACATTAGTGATGCTATTGTATGGTCTACAACACATGTGTCAAAAACTCAAGGCCCGCAGGCTAAATCTGGCCCGTTGCAGATTTAGATCCGGCCCGTATATCAATTTGGGTTCACAATACATTTGGGCCCTCCTAGTTGTGCGCCAAACCAAAAACACAGGAAAGTGTTTTTTAAACTGCAATTACCGGACATTCAAGATTTACAGACTCTGAGACTCAGAAATAGGGCTGCTCAATTATGGAAAAAAATATAATTACGATTATTTCGGTCAATCAGAATTAGAAATACTTTAATAATCCCAGGGGAAAATTATTTTTGTTACCACTCCAGGTATACAAACAACAAATAAAAACAACATATATTATCAAGACTTTTAACATATATAATAAAAACAAATCTACAGTAATAATATATAAAATATGAAATGTACAGTGTTAATGTGCAAATAGTGCAAAATTGAAATCACGATCATTTAACACGATTACTCGTTGACTTCAGGAAAGATGTTGCAATTATTGAATTATTATTAAAAAACACTGGAAAAAGTTAAATAAATCAACAGTAAAATGAAAACACATACAACTATGAACTTTGCCTTAATACATTTCCTATTTAAACTTTACTTTTTTATTCAGAACAAAAGAGAAAATAAGAGTTTACTTGTAAAACGTAATGAGCTAAATAATTGATTTTCTCAATTATTATGTTTTTGTGATCATCGTGAGCCAAAATCATAATCACGATTTAAATTTTGATTAATTGCACAGCCCTATTCAGAAATACCCCCAGAAGAAGCAGAGAGAGAGTTTTAATATTCAGGCTGAGAAACAGGTTGTTGTTAATAAAAATGTAATCATTGTTTTGCTTGATTTATTAAATTCTACAATGGCTAAGGAACTCTTTTGGTGACTTTTGTAGGGCTTCATGTCAACAGAAATGCGACAAAAAGCCACAAATTTACAAAAAGGTGACAAATGTCTGAGAAAGCCTCAAAAAAGTCCGAACAAAAACCACAAAAATTAGGAAAAAAGCTCCCAAAATGTAAAAAAAAAAAAAAGGTGAAATGCAGTAACAAAAGCACGTCAATAAACTCTCCATGTCTGGCCTTTGGTGGGATTCTCTTTTTCCAGTGTGGTCCTCTGGGAAATTGAGTTTGACCCCCCTGATCTACAAGTTCACTAAATTACCTGTAAGTTTATAAATAACTGATTTGTCAGATTTTTAGATTATTATTAAGACATTTTTGGCTCTACCTGAGCTGAATGAATGTAAAATAAATAGAGACTCTCATAAATATTCCGATCTAATGATTGAAGTTTTGTCTCTAAGCTTTTTGAGTGTTATTCACTATCTGCAACGTTTGAGACACAGGTATGGTGAGAATAACGCTCCAAAAGGGATGTGAAATTGATGATTTATTTCTGTTGAAAAAGTGTCACATTTTCTAATGTGTTTCTACCCAGTGATGTAGTCTAATGTATTGTAGTTGGTATACTGTATTCTATATATATATATATATATATATGGGCCTTCATGGGGGTGCATATGAAAGTGTAGGGTCTGGGTGTCCTCCCCCAGGGTTATTTTGAGCGTCAAAGACTAATTTCCTGCATTCTGATTAGGGTTGCAAAAGGGGGGAAACTTTCCTGTAAATTTCTGGTTTCCGGTAAAGTTTAACTGGGGAATTATGGAAACATTCCAATTTGGAAACTTTCACAGGAATTAATGGGAATGAAAATGGGAATTATATATATATATATATATATATATATATATATATATATATATATATATTAATATATATATATATATATATATATATATTAAAATATATAAAAAATGGATATTTTTTATATAGCTTTCCATGGAAAGTTCAGCTGGGGAATTTTTTGGAAACCTTCCCATTTTGATTTACTATGGTTAGTGGGCTATACAATTAACACACATAGGTTAATAACAGCAATGGGTTACGCATCCCCCCCCCCCCAACTACATTTAAGTTTCCTGTTATAGACTAACATTATTATAACAAGCAATATTAAAAATATCCAGTTAATTCCCATTAATTCCCATGGAAAGTTTCCAACTTTGAAAATTCCTAGAATTTTGCAACCCTAATTCAGATACACTTTTATGCACCAATTTATGGTGGGAATACCTTTTTATTTATCTTATGAGAAGGAAAACAAAGATGGCCTTCAGAATATATCAAATATATAATGGAATATAAAGCAGTAAATGGGGCTTTCACATCAGGGTGGTAAGCCTCTCTGCATGTTCTGTCACAAAAATATGCTGTTGTGTATCATAGCACATTTTTAGGTGGGTATATGGTAGAGCTGGGCAGTATATCGATATTATATCGCTATCGTTATATGAGACTAGATATCGTCTTAGATTTTGGATATTGTAATATCGTAATATGGTACAATATGGTAAGTGTTGTCTTTTCCTGGTTTTAAAGGCTGCATTACGGCAAAGTCATGTCATGTTATGACCTTACCAGACTGTTGTAACTGTTCTATTATCTCCTTTACCCACTTAGTCATTATACCCACATTACTGATGATTATTCATCAAAAATCTCATTGTGTGAATATTTTGTTAAAGCACCAATAGTCAACACTACAATATTGCTATCGATATCGAGGTATTTGGTCAAAAATATCGTGATATTTGATTTTCTCCGTATTGCCCAGCCCTAGCATGTGAAAATGCTGAAGATTTCTTAGTGGGTATACTGGGTGTTCTTGCGTATCACGTAGACTACACCACTGCCTACACCCCTCTGCCAAATATGCGCCCATAAATCTTTGACAAACTCAGGAAAAACACTGCTATTTTATTCGTTTAATGTTTTCTTGTTGAGTGTTTTGAGAGCAGGGATTGGGGATGGAGTGCCGTATCCATATTGAGGTATTTGGTCAAAAATATCGTGATATTTGATTTTCTCCGTATTGCCCAGCCCTAGTATGTGGAAATCCTGGAGACTTCTCAGTGGGTATACTGGGTGTTCTTGCGTATCACATACTACTACACCACTGCCTACACCCCTCTAAATCCTAAATCTTTGACAAACTCAGGGGAAAAACCAATGCTATTTTTTTTCGTTTAATGTTTTCTTGTTGAGTGTTTTGAGAGCAGGGATTGGGGATGGAGGGATAGAGGGATGGAGGAAGGGGGTGTCCTGGCTGTCAGAGGACATGAGGATGACAGGCTTGGCTGCCACTCACCGCCACTCTCTGTGATCGGCAGTGATGTGCCAAGATGGACATCAGCACAGCCGGGGTCTCTCTGGCTACCAGCCTCGCCTGTCCTCTCGCATGCCAACACCAACCGCACAATGTCTTGTTTTAGGGGAAGAACCGCGGCGCTTTTGGCACCGGGCGGCTGCCTCCGTGTCATTTGGCTGCCGTTCTAGTGTCTTCGGGGGGCAGGGAACCGCACCGCCTCTGTGTGTTTTTCTTTTCTATTATTTATTTTTATTATAGCAGGAAAAGGCGGCGATACAAATCACTCCAAAAGCTTAATGTTCGGTGCCAACGTGCGCGGCAGAATTGATGAGTGCCTTCTGATAATCCATTAAGACACGGCTAAAGGTCGCAGCGTATAAATAGCCTTCAAGGGCGCCGCGTGCACGAGTCGTCTGAGGGGAAACTAAAGTGAAGAGGACACACGTGAGAGTCCTCATTAATCTGTTTGTCTGGTGTTCAGCGTCTTTTTCAGGTGGCCTGTGACATTGGTTCCTCCGGCGGGGATAAAACGGCACCGGGACGGACGCAGCAACGCGCTCGTCTTGACCCCTTTTCCTCGCCTGGTGAACGCCCTGAAATCTTTATGTAACATTAAATTAGAAAAGTTTTCTAGTTTGTGAATCACTCAGAGTCTCAGGTCCCTGTTTACAAGAGTACGCTCGCGGGGTGAAAACAGCTAAATATTTTATCACATGTGCCTTTTGATTGGACAGCAACAGTGTTTTTGGGGCTTAAAACCGCAAAAGAAACTGAAACCACCCTCCGAGAGTGGAAATCCTAAATACTCCACAGTCGCATTCCCGTCTAAGGGCTAGAGTGTGTGTGTGTGTGTGTGTGTGTGTGTGCTAGGCACTGCTAGACACTGTTAGGCACTGCTAGGCACTGCTAGGCACTGTTAGGCACTGCTAGGCACTGCTAGGCACTGCTAGGCACTGTTAGGCACTGTTAGGTACTGTTAGGCACTGCTAGGCACTGCTAGGCACTGTTAGGCACTGTTAGGCACTGTTAGGCACTGTTAGGGACTGCTAGGCACTGTTAGGGACTGCTAGGCACTGTTAGGCACTGTTAGGCACTGCTAGGCACTGTTAGGGACTGCTAGGCACTGCTAGGCACTGTTAGGCACTGTTGGGCACTGCTAGACACTGTTAGGCACTGCTAGACACTGTTATGGACTGTAAGGCACTGCTAGGGACTGTTAGGCACTGTTGGGCACTGCTAGGGACTGTTAGGGACTGCTAGGGACTGTTAGGCACTGTTAGGCACTGCTAGGCACTGTTAGGCACTGTTGGGCACTGCTAGGGACTGTTAGGGACTGCTAGGGACTGTTAGGCACTGTTAGGCACTGCTAGGCACTGTTAGGCACTGTTAGGCACTGCTAGACACTGTTAGGCACTGCTAGACACTGTTATGGACTGTAAGGCACTGCTAGGGACTGTTAGGGACTGCTAGGCACTGTTAGGCACTGTTAGGCACTGTAAGGCACTGTTAGGCACTGCTAGGCACTATTAGGGACTGCTAGGCACTGTTAGGCACTGTTAGGCACTGTAAGGCACTGTTAGGCACTGCTAGGCACTGTTAGGGACTGCTAGGCACTGTTAGGCACTGTTCGGCACTGTAAGGCACTGTTAGGCACTGCTAGGCACTGTTAGGCACTGTTAGGCACTGCTAGGCACTGTTAGGGACTGCTAGGCACTGTTAGGCACTGTTGGGCACTGCTAGGGACTGTTAGGGACTGCTAGGGACTGTTAGGCACTGTTAGGCACTGTTAGGCACTGCTAGGCACTGTTAGGCACTGCTAGACACTGTTAGGCACTGCTAGACACTGTTATGGACTGTAAGGCACTGCTAGGCACTGTTAGGGACTGCTAGGCACTGTTAGGCACTGTTGGGCACTGCTAGGGACTGTTAGGGACTGCTAGGGACTGTTAGGCACTGTTAGGCACTGTTAGGCACTGTAAGGCACTGTTAGGCACTGCTAGGCACTGTTAGGGACTGCTAGGCACTGTTAGGCACTGTTAGGGACTGCTAGGGACTGTTAGGGACTGCTAGGCACTGCTAGGCACTGTTAGGCACTGCTAGACACTGTTAGGCACTGCTAGACACTGTTAGGCACTGCTAGGCACTGTTAGGCACTGCTAGACACTGTTAGGCACTGCTAGACACTGTTAGGCACTGCTAGGCACTGCTAGACACTGCTAGGCACTGCTAGGCACTGTTAGGCACTGCTAGACACTGTTAGGCACTGTTAGGCACTGTTAGGCACTGCTAGACACTGTTAGGCACTGCTAGGCACTGCTAGGCACTGTTATGCACTGTTAGGGACTGCTAGGGACTGTTAGGGACTGCTAGACACTGCTAGGCACTGCTAGGCACTGTTAGGCACTGTTAGGGACTGCTAGGCACTGCTAGACACTGTTAGGCACTGCTAGACACTGTTAGGCACTGCTAGGCACTGCTAGGCACTGCTAGACACTGTTAGGCACTGTAAGGCCCTGCTAGGCACTGTAAAGTACTGTAAAGTACTGTAAGGCCCTGCTAGGCACTGTAAAGTACTGTAAAGTACTGCTAGGCACTGTAAGGCACTGTAAGGCACTGTTAGGCACTGCTAGGCACTGTTAGGGATTGTAAGGCACTGCTAGGCACTGTTAGGCACTGTTAGGCACTGCTAGGCACTGTTAGGGACTGCTAGACACTGTTAGGTACTGCTAGGTACTGTTAGGCACTGTTAGGCACTGCTAGACACTGCTAGGCACTGCTAGGCACTGCTAGGCACTGTTAGGGACTGTTAGACACTGCTAGGCACTGCTAGGCACTGCTAGGCACTGCTAGGCACTGCTAGGCACTGCTAGGCACTGCTAGACACTGCTAGGCACTGTTAGGCACTGCTAGACACTGTTAGGCACTGCTAGACACTGTTAGGCACTGCTAGGCACTGCTAGACACTGCTAGGCACTGCTAGGCACTGTTAGGCACTGCTAGACACTGTTAGGCACTGTTAGGCACTGTTAGGCACTGCTAGACACTGTTAGGCACTGCTAGGCACTGTTATGCACTGTTAGGGACTGCTAGGGACTGTTAGGGACTGCTAGACACTGCTAGGCACTGCTAGGCACTGTTAGGCACTGTTAGGCACTGCTAGACACTGTTAGGCACTGCTAGGCACTGTTAGGCACTGTTATGCACTGTTAGGGACTGCTAGGGACTGTTAGGGACTGCTAGACACTGCTAGGCACTGTTAGGCACTGCTAGACACTGTTAGGCACTGCTAGGCACTGCTAGGCACTGCTAGACACTGTTAGGCACTGTAAGGCCCTGCTAGGCACTGTAAAGTACTGTAAAGTACTGTAAGGCCCTGCTAGGCACTGTAAAGTACTGTAAAGTACTGCTAGGCACTGTAAGGCACTGTAAGGCACTGTAAGGCACTGTTAGGCACTGCTAGGCACTGTTAGGGATTGTAAGGCACTGCTAGGCACTGTTAGGCACTGTTAGGCACTGCTAGGCACTGTTAGGGACTGCTAGACACTGTTAGGTACTGCTAGGTACTGCTAGGCACTGCTAGGCACTGCTAGGCACTGTTAGGGACTGTTAGACACTGCTAGGCACTGCTAGACACTGTTAGGCACTGTTAGGCACTGCTAGGCACTGTTAGGGACTGCTAGGCACTGCTAGGCACTGCTAGGCACTGTTAGGGACTGTTAGACACTGCTAGGCACTGCTAGGCACTGCTAGGCACTGCTAGGTACTGCTAGACACTGTTAGGCACTGCTAGGCACTGCTAGGCACTGTTAGGCACTGTTAGGCGAGGACACTAGTGGTGTGTCTCAGCATAGCCATCTAGTGGTAGGGGGTTTAAACACAACATAAATGTGAACCACTGTCTTACGTGAATATTTTTGCACGTAAACAAAAATATATATATATATATATATGTGTGTGTGTGTGTGTGTGTGTGTGTGTGTGTGTGTGTGTGTGTGTGTGTGTTTATGAAAATCGATACAGTATTGCTAGATAAAATATTGCGATACTCAAGTGTATCGATTTGTTTTCTTACACCCCTAGCTAGGAGTAGGAAAATGTAGTTACAGCGCCTTATTTTATTGTTAAAAATATAGATTTTTTGTGCCAGAGTATTGATTCTCATATCTAGGGCTGCCACCTCTTAGTCGATTAGTCGACTAATCGGTCGTTTTGGTCTTAGTCAACTAAGATTTTTTAGTCCATTAGTCATTTTTTATGCTTATTCATGCTTAATTACTCATTTCCAAGAAACCCATGAGCACATTTATGGTAAACACAAGATTTAAAGTGGTGCTTTTGCAGGATTAATTGTGGAGAAACTCAGTTTTACAGATGGTTAATTAACTACATTTATATTGGGCTTTTCTAGTCATAACCACCTCTCAAAGCGCACAGCTCTGTCGATTAAATCAACTAATCGATTAGTCGACAAAATCCTATAAGTGTTAGTGGACTAAGGAGTTCTTTAGTCGAGGACAGCCCTACTCATATCGCAAGAAGGACAACGATATGTTGTTGTGTCGATATTTTGTCCAACCCCAAAAATTGTGGGTTTTAAGATCTATTTAGTTTTAGGAATGTTTTTCCAAGTGTGTCTGCTGTTGGACAGAGACTCCATGAATGAATGAATGAATGATTGAATGAATGAATGAAGTGCAGTTTGTTGATAACCGAAATGTTTGTTAACGTCTGAACACAGCGAGCTTCACAACCCCCGTCCAAACTCTGCGGCGAGCGGTTTGACCAAAACATCTTGGCTCTGAGTGACGGAGAAGCAGATGGTGCTCATGGCTGCCGCTCAAAACCCTACACACACACACACACACACACACACACACACACACACACACACACACATAAACACACACACAGCAGCTGGCTGTACAGTGGAGGTGTCAGCTCTGTTGTGTGGAGACTCTCCGGCAGAATATATTAACCTCGGTGGTTCGGTGGATTCCTCCGAGTCTCTGCAGTGACAGACTGTTGGACCTGAGAGCCAGGGGAAAATCCTGCTCTCTGATTGGCTCTCAGGTGTCCGTTATCTCATGGTTCAGGTCAGCTGATCTAAATCAGATTTTGATTCATAGTGTCAATTAGAGCTGGGCGATTTTTTTAATAAAAAACTCAATTACGATTCGATTTTTTTTTTTTTTCCCCTTCCATTTAAAACAAAATAACTGTGAACTGTAAATATATTTTAAAAATATATATTTATTGTATTTAATTAAAGTGCATCAACATAAACAAAATTGCAAATGCAAACCCTTTCTCTAACTGAAAAGTCACTGTGCAGTGTGCAACAAAGATTGTTAAACATCCAAATTATTTATACTGTATTTGGATTGAAAAGAAAATCTAAAAAAAATCGATTTTCTTTAAATATGAATCGATTTGACCTACCAACTCGATTTTTAAATCAAATCGATTTTTTTCCCAGCCCTAGTGTCAATTTCTAACAGAAGTTATCTCAGGATACTTACAGATCTAGACCACTGGTTCTCAAACGTATGGTACTTTTTTTTCGGTATATATAGCCAATATAAAGAGGTACGTTACAGCGCTGCACCATCAACAACAACCATGTAACTGAAAAACTGTGAAACGTCAATCTACTGGGAGCTGTACTCAAATTACGCAGGCGAGAGAAATGAGAAATAATGACAGAAACTCTCAAATTCAAACTTCCAATACTCTCATTCACAGTCGCAGGTACTATCTTGTCTGTGTGTGGTTTAATTTAAAAGACATTAGAGGTCCTATTTTAACCATCTGAGGTCACGTGTGCAGCGCCTGGTGTCCAAAATCCACTTTTGCTAGTTTGAGGGCAGTAAAAAGGGTCTGTGTGCCGGGTGCCTGGTCCTAAAGGGTTGTCCTTAGTGTCTTGAGGTGTGTTTTTACATGCAATCAACCAATCAGAGATCATCTCCTATTCCCTTTTAAAGCCAGGCGTGTTTGGACCTTGGAGCATTGCTGTTACGATGGAGGATTTGCAGTATGTTTTATTATTGTTTTTATTTAAGATAATTTTTTGGGGCTTTTCCAGCTTTTAATTGATAGGGCAGCTGGGTGAGAAATGGGAGAGAGAGGGGGGAGACATGCAGGAAATTGTCACAGATCGGATTCGAACCCTAGACCTCTGCGTCGAGGCATAAACCTCGATGTATATGTGTGCCTGCTCTACCCGCTGAGCAAACCCGGCGATGATTTGCAGTATTTTTAATCTTCTGCATGTGTGTGTGCTGCTGCGCGTCCCTGTGTGTGTAACAAGCATAGTGTGTAACAGTGAAATGCTGCGTTATTGACTTTAGACCAGGTTTTTGTTGGTCAATGGTGCCATCACTTCCTACTGCCTCAAGATAGCAATACTCCCAGAATACCTGAACCCAGAATGCACCCCAGAATGCACACACCTCCCTGTAAGACCAGCACGCCCCAGAATGCACCTGAACACACCTCCCTGTAAGACCAGCACGCCCAGAATGCACCTGAACACACCTCCCTGTAAGACCAGCACGCCCAGAATGCACCTGAACACACCTCCCTGTAAGACCAGCACGCCCCAGAATGCACCTGAACACACCTCCCTGTAAGACCAGCACGCCCCAGAATGCACCTGAACACACCTCCCTGTAAGACCAGCTCGCCCCAGAATGCACCTGAACACACCTCCCTGTAAGACCAGCACGCCCCAGAATGCACCTGAACACACCTCCCTGTAAGACCAGCACGCCCCAGAATGCACCTGAACACACCTCCCTGTAAGACCAGCACGCCCAGAATGCACCTGAACACACCTCCCTGTAAGACCAGCACGCCCAGAATGCACCTGAACACACCTCCCTGTAAGACCAGCACGCCCAGAATGCACCTGAACACACCTCCCTGTAAGACCAGCACGCGGGTTTGCCTACAGGTAATGCACGTTACCGGTCACCATTTTCAATGATTAGAATGGAAGCGTAGTTTTGGAGCATCTGCTCCGCATACGTTACGTTAAATAAATATACCTTTTACAAGTAGTTATGTCTCCCGTTGTATTGGTTTGACCTCTTATGGACATAATGCACAAAATAACATTCAAATACATGTGTTTGTCTTTTTTTTTCAAACGTCATTTTTGGCCAGTTTCGACAGCCCTGGTCCTCTTTCTGTTTCTGGTTTCGAGTGACTGCTTATGTTTAGACAATGTTCAATAATGCAGAGTCATCATTTAATTTGTTATTCAGCTGTACGGTCAGTTCTCTGCGGGAGAACAGTGAATTCATTCTTGCACTGATTTCTTTCTTCTGCTCAGTGAACCAGATGCCTGATGGTCTGTGCAGCACATGTCCAGCAGCTCCTTTTCATTACCGTCCTCGTGCTGCGTTCACGGGAAAGATCTGTGTGTCGGAGCTTTTTTTTTCCCAAAATACAGTTCAGCTAAACCTTACACCATCGTGGCCACTGCTGTCGTCAGAGTTGTCGGAGAAACGACACCAACTGGACTTAAATGTGCATTTGAGAAACCCTCGAGAAACTCAAGCTGTTGACCATCTAGACGACACGTGTCAAACTCGAGGCCCGCGGGCCAAATCCGGGCCCTTGCAGATTTAAGCCGGCCCGTAGGCCTATATCAATTTATATCAATGTACAGTACAGGCCAAAAGTTTGGACACACCTCTCAAAAAAAGCAAAGGGTGGCTACTTTGAAGAATCTAAAATATAAGACATGTTTTCAGTTATTTCACACTTTTTTGTTAAGTACATAATTCCATATGTGTTCATTCATAGTTTTGATGCCTTCAGTGAGAATCTACGATGTAAATAGTCATGAAAATAATAAAGGAAACGCATTGAATGAGAAGGTGTGTCCAAACTTTTGGCCTGTACTGTACCCATATACATTTTGGCCCTCCTAGTAGTGCGCCAAACCAAAAACACAGGAAAGGAAACCGACTCTGAGACTCAGAAATTCCCCCAGAAGAAGCAGAGAGAGAGTTTTAATATTCAGGCTGAGAAATAAGAGAAAAAAATGTAATCATCGTTTTGCTTGATTTGCTAAATTCTGTGATGGCTAAGGAACTCTTTTGATGACGTTTGTAGGGCTTCATGTCAACAAAAATGTCGGAAAAAGCAACAAAATTACAAAAAGGTGACTTAATGTCTGAGAAAGCCAAAAACGTCAAAACAAAAACGAGGAAAAAAGCCTGTAAGAAAAGCCTGTCAGTAAACTCTCCTAATGTCTGGCCCTCGGTGGGATTCTCTCTCTGTCCAGTGTGGACCTCTGGGAAACTGAGTTTGACACCCCTGATCTAGTGGTTCTTTTTTTTTTTTTACTTTTTTGGTTCATATAATGTACCCAAACTCACATTCCTGTGGCATTTTCTACGTCTTTACACACCAGAAACGTGTCTGACGCGGTGCTGATGCTGCTGCTAGCCTCGTCTGTTGTCGTCCATCGTTACAAACTCAAAGTGTAGACTTGAAAGTGTCCAGTTTCAACTAGAAAAAAGTCACGTGTTTTGGATCACCCTTCTTCGACATATGGGGAAAGAGTTTACTGCACTCGAGCAGTAGAATACTTCATGTTAAACATAAATATATTCTGATCTGATTACAGCAAAGACAACATCTGCAGTAGTGACA
>NC_041351.1:2532677-2550177 GCF_004354835.1 Perca flavescens
GTCTGGGTCTCAACCCCCCCAAAGTCTTGGTCTCAAACCCACACAGTCTTGGTCTTGTCTCTATCTCAAACCCCCAAATTCTTGGTCTTGTCTCGGTCTCAAACCCCTCCAAGTCTCGGTCTTTTGACCTTTTCTCTTGAAAAGCTGGTTGAAGGAATGAAAGAGGGACCCTGTGTTCACACGGTCCAACAAGTCCTCCACCGCTGGTAAACTTCCGGTAAACTTTGAAAAAATCCTGTTTTTCCCGGCTACGTGTAAACGGAAATATTCACTTTCATTAGCCGGGTAAACAGCATAGTCGGAATATTGGTTTTTTTTTTTAATAAGGGCAAAAAACCTGAATATTATGTGCATGTAAATGTAGTGTCTGTTGCAGCAGCAAGCGAAAAGACTAAAGATAAACACTATAAATAAATATAAGTAAACAGAATAGATGGTAAACAGTTGTATTTACAGTCCTATAAGTCTTATCTTTACCTGATCTGCACTGGATGCACACACATGATTTATTTGAAGTTACTTGCATGAAGAATAAATGAGTCACACTTCCTCAGATTTAGTTCATCTTTGCTTTGTTTTTTTTATTGCAGCAGGAAACCCAGATTCACTGGAACATGACAGCAGGAAGAGTCAGGCTCCAGTCAGGGAGCAGGTGAGTCAAATCAGAAACAGCTGTCCTGATTTCAGTCCACATTCCTCTTCAAGACAACATAGAAAAAACCCAGAAACACAACACTGCCTCCTACTGGGAGCTGAATGCACCACCAGCATCAGTTTCTATATATATGCAGGAATCAGGGCTGCAGCCAAGACCACCTTTTGTTGAGTACAAGACAAGTCCAAGACCAGGACTAGTCGAGATCAAGTCAAGACCGAGTCCAAAGAGGTTCCAATTCAAGACAAGACAAAATCTTATGCATGACAGTATCAAGACAATCATTTTGGGGTTATTATTTGTTGATGTAAAAGCAAAAAACAGTGTCTAGTGTGTGATTGGTTATCAGGTGGCCAGTGTTGCACTTTCCCCCCTATGTTATTATGAACATAGCGAAGACTCCTGGACTCGGTCGAGACCAAAAGCAATATTTGGTAACACCAGTGGCTGAGACGGAGACCAAGTCCAAGTCCAAGACCAGACTCGAGTACTACAGCCCTGGTAGGAATGTCCTCAGTTGTATTTAACGGCACACATATATGGTCATTTATTTTACACATAAAGTGTCTGCACACTGAAAGGTAAGTGTCACTTCAGACATTCGGCTTTCATATTCTTATTTATTGACATTTGGATATTTAAACTCCATGTCAACTGAAACAGCAGTTTATATACAGTTTTTTTTTCTGGGTGTGTTTTTCTGTCACTTTATCCAAGATTTTTTTGTCACTTTTTTCAATTGTTTATTTTCTTTCCAATGGTTTATTTTCACATTTTGTCACTTTTTTTTCCAATTTTTTTGTCATTTTTTTCACTTTATCAAAGTTTTTTTGGTCACTTTTTTTAACGTTCTTTTATAAAATAAATTCTCCAAACGCATAAAATTGAATAAAACACCCCTTTTAATTGTAATGGGGAGATCGGACAAGTCTTATGTTTCCCTATACGGTGTCCTTGAGTGCAGAGAAAGGCTTTAAATAAAATATAATAAATTATTATTATTAACTTTAATGAATGTAGTGAACGGATCATGTAATCTGCTTGTGAAGAGCATTGTACGGAACCATCTACGTTACTTTTTTTGACAATTTGTTTGGAAGAAAACCCAAATTTCTGATATTGGACCTTTTTGAAAATGTACACAAATGGTAATTTATATTTCCCACAAAGTGTCTTCACACTGAAAGGTAAGTGTCACGTAAAACCACTCGCAGAAAACCAACTAATTATTCAAAAAGTTAGATTCTTTTTCAAGCCGACAGAGTTAAAACCACCTCAACACCGAGCCAAGTCGGTTGCTCCTGTCACATCGTTACTCACTGTTAGGGTCGGGTCCTGAAACCCGGTGCTAATACAGCACCAGTGCCTCAACAACCGGTATCTACCGGACCGAATCGTAACGCTGATTTTGGTGCTACTGAAATGCCAGCGCTGCCCTCTGATGCTCCCAAACGCACGGTAGAGGCAACAGAAGCATCGCATGTGACGCTAATTAACATAATACACTTGGCAGCAGGTAACGTTAGCATACCGCTAGCTAGCAGCTGGATTAAACACGGTTAAAATGCTGACAGCTAACGTTAAAAGGTGTAAAGTGTAACTGTGCAGTATTTCACTGTAGAGGATTTTCCAACACCGGGACGTAACAGTGTGCAGCTGCCATTGTTGGAAAAACTACATAGATGGTGCGTTTACTTGAAACTCGGCAGCCTCGTGGTGCATTCAAAGTTATTGTAAAATAAAATGTTTCTATCTGGTGCTTGCTTTTGTTATTGTTATTATATGTTTAATAAATCATTTAATTTTGACCATATGGCCTTAGCAATGAACAAGCTGTTCTTAAATGTCGCCAACTGTTGTTTTGTGCTCCTTTTTTGCTTTTTTTAAATATAGGCCTACATATGTTTTTTCAAATCTTTTTAAAAGTAAAAAGTATAGAAAACCCAAACGATACCCAACCCTACTCACTGTGAGCTAATTTTTCACTTCATCTGCAAGTTTTTGCATCTCATATTAGACACAGGAGTAGCTCCTAAATATCCTTTCAGCTGTATAACAGTTAAAATGGGCATAAAACATAAAAGGAAAAGTAATGTTACATTTCTTTGATAATTTATTTCACAAACATAGAAAAGCAGTTGATTAGCAGGTAATACATCTACACATGTTGATACAATACAGGAGAAGAAAATGGTCTGTCTGCACCAAGACTTATTTACATTTTTACAAACTTTACTAGCCTGGATGCCAGCCGAACTTAGCAAGATGTTCGCGCGTGCAGATGATAATCCTGTTTTATGAGGATTTATGATACTGCACGATCTGTTCCACGCTTCTGGTCATAGTTGTAGTGGTCTGCCGTTAACCTCCACCGGGAAGGTAACGGTAAACCCCAAAATTCTGATATAGAAACTTTTTGAAAATGGGTCAGATTTGACCCAAAGACATCAGTAGAGTTAACGTTGTCTGGCCTCCCTGCTGTTCATCGGAAAACAATGGCTGAAGCGCTGCGTCCGTGTGGTTCTTTTCTTGACCACGTGTAGACAGCTTTACCTCCCCCCTTACCTCCCCTCTTCCTCCCCTCTTCCTCCCGCTCCTCACCTCCTGGCCCGGTGTACCTTACCCCGCAACAACCCAAACGTTCCCTCAGTATCTCCGGCTGAATCGCATTCCTCCGTTTGGACATTTTGTATCAAAAATGTTTTCAGTTTTCGACATTTTTGTCATTTTCTTACGACATTTTTGTCATTTTTTCGAACATTTTCAGGTCTTTTCGACATTTTGTCACTCCTTCCAACGTTTTTGTAGTGTTTTTTTTCCAAATTTTTGTCACTTTTTCCAACATTTTTGTCACTTTTCTACAGTTTTGTTTTCCGTCATTTTTTCGAACATTTTCGCATCTTTTCGACATTTTGTCACTCCTCCCAACGTTTTTGTAGTTTTTTTTTTGAAATATTTGTCACTTTTTCCAACATTTTTGTCACTTTTCTACGTTTTTGTCACTTTTTCCAACATTTTTGTCACTTTTTCAGAATTGTTTTGTCACTTTTCAACATTTTTGTTTCTCCTCCAGACGTTTTCTCATTTTTTTCCCGACATTTTTGACACTTTTTCCAAAATGTTGGGCATTTTTTTCGAAATTTTTATCACTTTTCTCGACATTTTTGTCACTTTTCGACATTTTGTCACTTTTACTACTAACCCGCAACAACCCAAACGTTCCCTCAGTATCTCCGGCTGAATCGCATTCCTCCGTTTGGACATTTTGTACCACTTTCCTCAAAAATGTTTTCAGTTTTCGACATTTTTGTCATTTTCTTACGACATTTGTCATTTTTTCGAACATTTTCGGGTCTTTTCGACATTTTGTCACTCCTCCCAACGTTTTTGTAGTGTTTTTTTTCCAAATTTTTGTCACTTTTTCCAACATTTTTGTCACTTCTACATTTTTGTAATTTTTTCCGTCATTTTTTCGAACATTTTCGCATCTTTTCGACATTTTGTCACTCCTCCCAACGTTTTTTGTAGTTTTTTTTTTGAAATTTTTGTCACTTTTTCCAACATTTTTGTCACTTTTCTACGTTTTTGTCACTTTTTCCAACATTTTTGTCACTTTTTCAGAATTGTTTTGTCACTTTTCAACATTTTTGTTTCTCCTCCAGATGTTTTCTCATTTTTTTTCCGACATTTTTGACACTTTTTCCAAAATGTTGGGCATTTTTTTCGAAATTTTTATCACTTTCCTCGACATTTTTGTCACTTTTCGACATTTTGTCACTTTTACTACTACCCCGCAACAACCCAAACGTTCCCTCAATATCTCCGGCTGAATCGCATTCCTCCGTTTGGACATTTTGTTTCACTTTCCTCAAAAATGTTTTCACTTTTCGACATTTTTGTCATTTTCTTACGACATTTTTGTCATTTTTTCGAACATTTTCGGGTCTTTTCGACATTTTGTCACTCCTCCCAACGTTTTTGTAGTTTTTTTTCGAAATTTTTGTCACTTTTTCCAACATTTTTGTCACTTTTCTACATTTTTGTAATTTTTTCCGACATTTTTGTCATTTTTTCGAACATTTTCGTGTCCTTTCGACATTTTGTCACTCCTCCAAACGTTTTTGTAGTTTTTTTCCGACATTTTTGTCACTTTTTCAGAATTGTTTTGTCACTTTTTGACCTTTTTTGTTACTCCTCCAGATGTTTTGTAATTTTTTGTTCGACATTTTGTCACTTTTTCTAACATTTTTATCACTTTGACCACGTGTAGACAGCTTTGACTCCCCCCTTCCCCTCTTCCTCCCCTCTTCCTCCCGCTCCTCACCTCCTGGCCCGGTGTACTTTACCCCGCAACAACCCAAACGTTCCCTCCGTATCTCCGGCTGAATCGCATTCCTCTGTTTGGACGCCACAATGGGAGAACTGTTTGATGGCTCTGCTCTGCTCTGGTTCAGGTATCCCCCCCCCCCCTCCCCCTTCTGATTAGGAACCTGAGCTTCACAGACCCCCCACACCTCCCTCTCTCACTCTTTATTACCCCTTCATACCCCCCACACCCTCCTTCCCTCCCCTCTAACTTCAGCACAAACACACAGTGAAATGATCTTACAGGTTACAGCACATGTTTGGCGATGTGCGACATGATGGGACGCTGCTGCTGCTGCTGCTCCGCGTCGGACGTTCTCCGCTGCTTTTATCTGTCCTGGGACAACAAATAAAAACACATAAAACCTCATAACTCCAGTCTTGGGTTTTACCCTCCAGTTGTCATCATTTGCAAAAACTTTCTATATCAGAACTATGACAAAAGAATGTTGGAAAAAAGTGACAAATGTTGGAAAAAGCTTTTTTTGCACACCTCTTTTGTTGGGCAGGTGCGTTAGGATACGATCAAAAGTAGCAGATCATTTTTATTTTTTTGAGAAAATCCTGCACACTGACCATTACGCAAGCAATAATTTATTTAGAAGAAAAATACAAAATTTCGGTCTCAGACCTTCATCAGGTAAATTCAATTTTTGTAAAATTCTGACAAAAAAAATCTGAAAAAGTGACAAAAAAACCCATCAAAAATATTGCCAAAAGTGACAAAAAAAATTGACAAAAACACAATTGAAATGGCAAAAAAAGTGACAAAAAATTTCATAAAATCAACAAAAACGTTGAGAAAAGAGTAGACAAAGAACAACAAAATGTTGAAATTTCGACCCAGAAAAACACAAAATTTCACGGTATTTCGGGAAGACAACAGGAGGGTTTAGGAGGATGTCATGCTTCAGTTTGTGTAGAAAAAACAACCCCACAAATTATCCAATGAAAGCCTTTTCAAAACTTAATAAAACGTCCAATGGTTGGCTGCAAAAACAGTGATGCATTCACGGGCTCGATTCTGTGTTTCTGGAAAATATAGAACCATTTTGAATTAATCTACACTTTCAACCAGTGGTGTAGTCTACGTGATACGCAGGTATATTTTTATTATTTTATTATTTCAGGACAATGCACATTTGATGAACATGTATAACCCGTACACGGAAAAATGCCAGATTGTAACCCAAGGGCTAATTTCCATCTGTAGTCCATTAGGCAGGTTGAATTTACAATAAAAAGGACAAAAGATATATCTATACAGTAGTAACATTTACTTTATACAACAAGGAGAAACAGGAAGAAACAAATAGAAAAAAACTGGATAATTCATCAATAAGTGTTAAAACGGAGACACAATTCATTAGTATGATCTACTGGGCTAATACGGTACAACATACAGTTAGAGGTGGTTGCATATTTGGTTAGCTCTAAGCCACACCTTTACTTGGCTCTTAAAGGTGGCCAGAGTGGGACATTCCCTTATAGTTGGGGGTAGTGTGTTCCATAATGCACTCCCTTTAATAGATAGATAGGCAGTATACCCACCAAGGAAGCTCCAGGATTTCCATATACCCACTTAAAAATGCCCAATGACCCACAACATACTTTACATTACTTACATTATCCAGCGGTCAGCTGCAATAACAGCGATGCATTTACAGGCTCGATTCTGTGTCTGGAAAATAGGGAATCTTTTTGAATTAATCTGCACTTTCAATCAGTGGTGTAGTCTAAGTGATACGCAGGAATAGGCAGTATACCCACTAAGAAAGCTCCAGCATTATTTATATACCCACTTAAAAATGACCAATGACACGCAACAACATACTTCACATTATAATTTTTGATATATATATATATATATATATATATATATATATATATATATACACAGTACGGTATACCCACTACAATACATTAGACTACACCACTGGTTTCAACTGTATTTGCACAAACATTTTAAAGAGAGAAATATGCAGAAGGACAGAATGCACATCAGATATTTTAGGGTGGTTAATCAAAACATATCTCTTGTTGTTGAGTTGTGCTCATAAGTTCACACACGCATGTTAAAGTTCACTAAAAATAGGAATTAAAAAAACATCTTTTGGAAATCATTTTTTTCTTCTTCTTGAGACAGAAATGTAAGCTGCAGCTGACTTCACAGTCCTACTGTGCAATATTTCATATTTAATACTCCTGATAATACTGTGCATTTCCATCACTGTGCAATACCTGTATACTGTGCAATATCATTACTCTCATTGTCCAAAATCTATGACTCATTGAATATGATCACCACTATTGGGCAATATTCAAATAATGTGCAATAACCCACACTGCATATCACACTGTGATGTAAAACCAAACTTATTCTTTCATATATACTGTATATATGAAATATGTGGGGGGTATGGTGAAGGGTATGTGATGATGTGGGGGTAGGGTGAAGGGTATGTGATGATGTGGGGGGTATGGTGAAGGGATGTGATGATGGGGGTATGGTGAAGGGTATGTGATGATGTGGGGGTATGGTGAAGGGTATGTGATGATGTGGGGGTATGGTGAAGGGTATGTGATGATGGGGGTATGGTGGGGTATGGTGTGGGGGTATGGTGATGATGATGGGGGGTATGGTGAAGGGTATGTGATGATGTGGGGGTATGGTGAAGGGTATGTGATGATGTGGGGGTATGGTGAAGGGTATGTGATGATGTGGGGGGGTATGGTGAAGGGTATGTGATGATGTGGGGGTATGGTGAAGGGTATGTGATGATGTGGGGGTATGGTGAAGGGTATGTGATGATGTGGGGGTATGGTGAAGGGTATGTGATGATGTGGGGGTATGGTGAAGGGTATGTGATGATGTGGGGGGTATGGTGAAGGGTATGTGATGATGTGGGGGTATGGTGAAGGGTATGTGATGATGTGGGGGGTATGGTGAAGGGTATGTGATGATGTGGGGGTATGGTGAAGGGTATGTGATGATGTGGGGGTATGGTGAAGGGTATGTGATGATGTGGGGGGTATGGTGAAGGGTATGTGTGATGATGGGGGGTATGGTGAAGGGTATGTGATGATGTGGGGGTATGGTGAAGGGTATGTGATGATGTGGGGGTATGGTGAAGGGTATGTGATGATGGGGGGGTATGGTGAAGGGTATGTGATGATGTGGGGGTATGGTGAAGGGTATGTGATGATGTGGGGGTATGGTGAAGGGTATGTGATGATGGGGGTATGGTGAAGGGTATGTGATGATGTGGGGGGGTATGGTGAAGGGTATGTGATGATGTGGGGGTATGGTGAAGGGCATGTGATGATGTGGGGGTATGGTGAAGGGTATGTGATGATGTGGGGGTATGGTGAAGGGTATGTGATGATGTGGGGGTATGGTGAAGGGTATGTGATGATGTGGGGGTATGGTGAAGGGTATGTGATGATGTGGGGGTATGGTGAAGGGTATGTGATGATGTGGGGGTATGGTGAAGGGTATGTGATGATGTGGGGGTATGGTGAAGGGTATGTGATGATGTGGGGGTATGGTGAAGGGTATGTGATGATGTGGGGGGCCAAGGGAACTTTATCAGGATGCATAGTATCCTGGATCCATGAAATAACTGGCCTTTCAAAATAAAAGTCTGGCTGCCTCTATGGGAATTTAACATAGGGGTGGACTGACTTATATATAGATATAGAACATTTATTTCTTTACGATACATTATTCATTCACAAAAACAGAAAATTAGTGTCCTTTAAAGGTTGGATTCTTCCATATTTTTTTAATTAAGGCATTAAGATCAATTTCCAAAAGATGATTTTTTTTTTTATTCCTCTTTTTAGTCAACTTTAGCGTGGTTTCGTAAACTCATGAGCAGCACTGTACTGTATGTGGATTCTGTTTACATGTTGAAGGTAAAAGGTTTTCACTGGACAGTAATTTAAAAATAATATGTAAACATTTTAAATAACTGAAAGCAGAATACGTTAAGAAAATGTTAAGTTGCAGTTGCTCACAGTCCAATTTAAGTCAAAATAAGTGTATGCATACATACATATACACAGTATATGGTGATTCATGACAGCTCTGTTTTTGGTATTTTATTTCATTGCTGTTCTTGGTTTTATTTGCTGTTTTTCTGGAAAGCACTTTGTAACATTGTTAATAAAAGTGCTATAGAAATAAAGTTTATTATTATAAAATATGACACCATATTTACATTTTCATGGAGATGTTTTGTGTGTTATTTTCACACTGACGTTACATAAGTTTGTAAAAACAGGGTAAACAGATTCTAAAATTCAATTTTTTTTCTCGACACTGTTGACCACGGACACACACACACACACACACACACACACACACACACACACACACACCCGCACAGTCAACAGACACACACACACACACACACACACACACACACACACACAGTCAACAGACACACACACACACAAACACAAAATCAACACACCCGCACAGTCAACAGACACACACACACACACACACACACACACACACACAGTCAACAGACACACACACACAAACACACACACACACACACACAGTCAACAGACACAGACACACAAACACAAAATCAACACACACGCACAGACACACACCCACAGTAACACACACACACACACACACACACACCGTCAACAGACACACACACACACAAAATCAACACACCCCCACAGTCAACAGACACACACGCATACACACACACACACACACACACACACACATACACACAGTCAACAGACACACACAGTCAACATAGACACACACACACACACACACACACACACACACGGTCAACAGACACACACACACACACACACACACACACACACACACACAGTCACACACACACACACACACAGTCAACACAGACACACACACACACACACACACACACACACACACACACACCGTCAACAGACACACACACATTCAGTCAGGATACTGTTCCGGAAAAAAAAAATTCTTTCTTCAAACGCTTCAAAAATTAAACTAGAGCTCCAATCTTTTCTCAGTGTGATGTGGGTTGTTTGTATGGCACCATATTGTGTTATTTTTGGGCCAATTAAAATTCGGCATCGTTTAAAAGAAACCCAAGTTCCGACACAAGGGTTAACGACAAAAAGAAATCCCTCCTTTTTACTAAATTATATTTTTAGATTCTCAGACGGCAGCAGCTACATTCACCGAAGTCTGATACTTTACTACAGCTTTAGGTGCTTGTACTTGACTTATGTTATGCTAACTTTATACTAATATTTAGAATACTTCCCGAAAAGAAAGGGACAGAAAGAGAAAGAGATGACCTAATGGCATTATTAAATATATAATTCACTAATACTTTTAAAGTCAGTTAAAACCCTTTTTTTAGCTGCAGTGTTTACATTTTTTAAGCTCATGTTGGGGTCCTTGAATGCACCTTTTGATCACACCTAGTTTGGAAAGATGTGGCACACACCTGGACCAATATTTCTCAAATTATGAGTCCGATTTTGGGATGATTTCACCCGAGACAAGGGTTACTTTATGTGGCGTACAAACATCTATAATACAATAATTACACCCCCCCCTCTTCTTGTTAGTCTATAAAATGGCAATAAATGACTTAAATACTTTTCAAAAAGGCACCTTTTAACATTTTGGCTCATCTTTAACATATTTATGGTTTCAAAAGTACTTTGGGAGATACTGTACATATCGTGAATGACTCATAACTGACCCAGGAAGCTTAAGTTAATGATTTATTAACATTATTAAACCCTAATTATGAAGTGCTTCCAAATATTTGTCTTTTCCTCCACATTATTCACAAGTTTCTTCATAACTTTCCAGCTGTTTATGAAGCGATGTTCGACCGATACGAGATTAAAGTATGACTTTGTAATGTACTGACAGTGATGGGTATTACTAGAGATTCTACTTTTATTTACTCGCATGTACTACTTCAACTTCGTCAACTTCCATCACTTTTTTCTTCTTCTTTTTGAGACAGAAATATAAGCTGTAGCTGACTTCACAGTCAGACTTTCTTCCAATCACCTACTGTGCAATATTTCATATTTAAAACTTTTGATAATATTGATAATACTGTGCAATTCCATTACTATGCAATACCTGTAAACTGTGCAATAGCACTACTCTCTTTGTCCAATATCTATGACTTATTCACCACTATTGGGCAATATTCAAATAATGTGCAATAACCCACACTGCACATCACTGTGATGTAAAACCAAACTTATTATTTCATATGTACTGTATATAACTCAATTTAAATTGTATTTATAGTATCAAATCATAACAAGAGTAATCTCAGGACACTTTACAGATAGAGTAGGTCTAGACCACTCTATAATTTACAAAGACCCAACAATTACAGTAATATAGTGTCTCAACTACGCACCTTACCCCCCTTATTTTTGCAATGTTATATTTTTTTTTACATATATTTTGGCACTGGAAAATGAGCTGCTTTTAATCTCACTGCATGTGTGTATAGTGACAATAAAAAGCGTTATAATATATACAGTACAGGCCAAAAGTTTGGACACAGCTTCTCATTCAATGTGTTTCCTTTTTATTTTCATGACTATTTACATTGTAGATTCTCACTGAAGGCATCAAAACTATGAATGAACACATATGGAATTATGTACTTAACAAAAAAGTGTGAAATAACTGAAAACATGTCTTATATTTTAGATTCTTCAAAGTAGCCACCCTTTGCTTTTTTATTAATAAGGGAAATAATTCCACTAATTAACCCTGACAAAGCACACCTGTGAAGGTAAAACCATTTCAGGTGACTACCTCATGAAGCTCATTGAGAGAACACCAAGGGTTTGCAGAGTTATCAAAAAAAGCAAAGGGTGGCTACTTTGAAGAATCTAAAATATAAGACATGTTTTCAGTTATTTCACATTTTTTTGTTAAGTACATAATTCCATATGTGTTCATTCATAGTTTTGATGCCTTCAGTGAGAATCTACAATGTAAATAGTCATGAAAATAAAAAGGAAACACATTGAATGAGAAGGTGTGTCCAAACTTTTGGCCTGTACTGTACATTATATTCTAAGTTTAAGAGAAGACTTACTGTCGTCGTTGTGTTTTTTGCAGGCGCGATGGACCGTCTCTCCAGGCATCCTTTCGGCGTGGAGGTATTTATGCCAAAACACACGAGTTTTCTGTCCTGCTTGAAGAAGAAGGAGGGAAGGAGGGATTCATTCAGGGGAGAAGAAAGGGGGGAGAGGGTGGGGGGGGAGATGGAAACCCAAAACAAAAGCTAACATGATAGTGTGTAATCAGTTCCATGTGTCCAGAAGTCTCTCTCTCTCTCTCTCCCTCTCTCTCTACCTGCCTCCGTCCCGTTAAAGTCACCATAAAGACGCATTACAAGTTGTTTGCGGAGTCAGTTCAGTTCTGCCCCGGACTACTTCTTCTCTTCTCTTTCCTTTTCTTCCTCTTTTTCCTCTTCCTCCTCTTCTTGCTCTCGGTGAGGATGACGATAAAGCCCTAATTATACCCGAGGAAAGGGGGGGAAAAAAAAAAAAAAAAAAAAAAAAAAGGGGAGAAGCGACCCGAGGCGTACGGTGATGTGGAAAAAGGCTCATCATTCTGCTCGGCTGTGTGTCCTGTGTGTGTGTGTGTGTGTGTGTGTGTTTGTGTGTGTGTGTGTCCTATGTGTGTGTGTGTGTATGTGAGAGAGAGGGGGTGTGTGTTTTCCCTCTCTGAGCAGATGACTGCCGCTCACCTTGCCACGGGGTCTGCATGAGATTGGTTCATTGTCAAGGAGCTTTTTTTTTTTTTTTTTTTTTTTTTTTTTTTTTTTTTTTACCCATGATTCCATATGGTATGGAGCGGGCTACATGTTGCCCAACATGCCAGTGCAAATGTTTTCTCAATTAGGTGTCTTATCTCCGGTGAGCGCGCTCGCATCAGATGAAGCTTGCTGACAGCGTAATGGCAGCGAAAAGCTCGGAAGGCTCCATCAAATGGCAGCTCTGCTACGACATCTCAGCCAGGACCTGGTGGATGGTAAGTTGGCACAATATTTCATTTTTTTTTTTTTACCTCTTTCTTCTCCTTCCTTCCTTCCTGCTTTTTTTTTTTTTTTTTTTTTTTTTTTCTTGAAACCCCCCAAAAAAGAGCAGCAGCGTTCCCTCTTCCTCTGCTTCTTCTCCGTTTCTGTTGCTTCTTCTTGTGGATCTTAGAAAACAAGACTCAGCTTTTGGCACCGGCTGCTTTTTTTTAAGGTGGTTTTGTATTTCCACACACACACGAAAAAGAAACCGAACAGGAAAAGAAAAGAAAGGGGTAAATAAAAGCTTCCCCGGGACTGTTTGTTGTTTTAATCTGTCATCAGCGTCCCGTCTCGGCAGCTTGCCCCCCCCCTCGTTGCGCTCCTCTCGTTTTCGCTCTTTTTCGCTCCAGCTCGGCTTTTTTTAATTTCTTGTCTGTCCTTCTGCTGCCGAGCCTCTGCTTTTTAACTCTTATATCATTTAATTAACTAACGAGGAAACTTCAGCGGAAAGCTGCTACACACACACACACACACACACACACACACACACACACACACACACACACACACACACGAGAAATAAGCTTTTCTGGGTTTTTTCTTTTCAGTCTCTGAGAAAAAAATGTCACGCTCGCCTCCTGAGCTCTGACACATCTCTGCCGCTGTGGCAATTACATCGCACAAGGGTGGTGGTGGTGGTGGTGGTGGTGGTGGGGTGGGTAGGGGGACAAATGACCCCCCTACCCACCCCCATCACACACCCCACACCTCCTCCCTGTCCCAGCGGGGGTGTCCCGGGACACACCGGGGTCTCCGGCCGCGGCGCCGAGGCCCCATTCAGCAGCTTGTCGTGGTCAGCGAGGCCAGGAGACCTTTGACACTCCCCACTGTCACTTGTTTTGGTGGCTGAAGTGGAAAATGGAAAGGGTGGGTGAGGGGGGGGGTAAAGTCCGAGCAGAGGGAAGCTGGTGCACAGTCGAGAGGGCAGTTCGGTGACTCCGTTGAGAGATGGGGATGGAGGGATGGAGAGGAGGGGAGTTTTTGATGCTTCACAATAGCCTTTTGTGGCCAGCTCTCCCTCCCTAAATGAGCTGCGGAGATGAAAGGGCTCCCAGCTCGGGGGGGGGGGGGGAGTTCGTCAGAGGACAGCTCGTTACTACTGCCAGCTCTCGGCTCTCGGACTGCCGGCCGCGGCGTGGAGGTCCCTCTTCTTCCTCCTCTTCTTCCTCCTCCTCTTCTTCCTCCTCTTCTTCTTCTTCCTCCTCTTCTTCCTCCTCTTCTTCCTCCTCCAGTCTCGGTCAACGCAGTTGTTGCCAAAGAGACAAAGGCGGCTTTATCCTCTCCGTAACAGGACCGTGAACTCTGTGAATTCCTCTCGGTCAAACCAAAACCACCAACCAACCCCCCCCCCCACACACACACACACACACACACACACACACACACTGTCCCCCTAAACACAGAAACACACACTCACACACACACACACACACACACTTTCTCCGTGCAATTGACAAGCGGCTGTTGATGTTGATGTTGATGGGTGGTTTTTTTTATTCTGCCCGCTGCCGTGGCCGTCTGCTCAGGGTCCGAGGTGTGTGTGTGTGTGTGTGTGTGTGTGTGTGTGTGTGTGTGTGTGTGTGTGTGTGTGTTTGAGAGAATGTGCCGGCCGGAAGACAATTTAATTAATTAATTTTGGAGATTTTTTTTTTATTCCTTTTTAAAATGGATATATATATATATATATATATATATATATATATATATATATATATATATATATATATATATATATATAAAATATGAAAACATTTTTTTAATGACAGTATTTGATGTGTATTATCTGAGGGCTTATTTGCTGTGATAATATGATAAAATCTGCCGTTTTCAGGCTGATAACATGTCTCGTTGATATTTCTAACCTCGCAGCGTGTGGGTGACAAACACACATCTTCTTCTTTCTTGTTTGACTTCATCCGAGCCCCGAAAAATAATTTACAATTTCAGGCGTCGCCGTAGAGAGACGGTTTGTCTGTTCTCGCTGACTTGTTGGAAACGCCACTTAGCCTAAATGTGTCCTAAATAGGCCGTCAATCAAATGGAGCCGCGGCCGTGACGATGTCCCCTTTCTGTAGAAATGGAATTCAAGCCGCACAGTCGGGCTCGTGTTGTCCTCCAGTCGACCGGCTACTTGTCATCCTGAAAATCCACATTTTTCCTGACGTTCTCGGCTCTTTTCTCCACACTTTTGGCTCTTTTTTCCCACTGTTTTGGGCTTTTTGTTTTGCTGTCTAGTGCTTCTTTTCACTACCATGTATAAACACCACTAACAACCAACTTATCACCAGGTTTACATTTAATACATTTTTGGAATTCATGGCCACTGAAGTCTTTGTAATAATGATTCTATGTTTGGTTTATTGTGGAGCCTGTGGTACTACAATAGATAGATCTAGAATTTGCACTGACACTCTCATGCACTATCAGACCAATGCACCTTTAAACCTGCAACCATCTAACTTTACCATAAAGGCCCACTGTTAATATCTGCCTTTGTATTGTTGTAGCCTGTATGTATGTATGTATGTATGTATGTAAAAGTGTCATAAGTGTCATGTATGTCTGTGTGCCTATGTGTATGTATGTTGTTTATAAGCTATTGGACACCTTCATTTCCTCCTGGATAAATATCTATTTATCCATCTAATAAATCCATCCAATAAATCCATCTATCCAAATAATAAAAACCTAATTTTTAGGAAATTATAATTGATTCTTGAGTTTAAAAAGCAGAAATTATGAATTTTTTAGACTCGTATTGAAGGAAGGATAATTACAGGAGGGTATAGGTCAATGTTCAGTCTGGTTTTGCAAATGGTTATATCAAATGCAATTATTATTTTTTTTATAACACACCCAAAATTCAATGAAAGTAGAGATCCTATCTTTTGTTGTACTTTCGAAGCGCGATGTATGGAATCATCCAAATCAGGTTGTTAAAGAGAAACCCATTTTTCTGTTATAGACTTTTTGAAAAACAGGTTAAACTTTGACCCAAAGACAACACAAGTGCAAAGCTACATTTATGCTCTGAAATGTTTGTTTTTTAATGGCTTTATTTTAAGTAGAAGTAAAACCTTTACTTTGAAGGAAACTGATCAGAGATGTGTGCAATGAAATTCTCTCAAACTACATAAAAAAAAGCTATTTGCTGATTTAATTTGTTGATTTATTATTAATATTAGTGTTTATATTATCAGAGCCAAATGGAAGATGTTTTGTCATTTAGGTTTCCAAAAAAAGTTATATAGTTATAATACAAAGTGTGTCATTCCCTATTCGCATCACAACTTAAATTCTCAACACTCTGCGCTTTTATTTTGAAATGCTGCAAGCGACCGGTGCAAAACCCCCCACCCCAAAAAAACAGAAATCTGCTTTGATAAAATATAAAATAAAAAAGTATTTGAAATTAAAAGTTTGATGTTTTTTCGGCTTTATTTTAAGTGGAAGGGAGCTCTTTATATTGAAGGGAAATTAAATGAAATTCTCTCAAACAGCATAAAAAAAAAAAGTTAAATACAGTTTTATCCGTAATTTATAAACTAAATTATAATATGTTATTGAGACGTTACCGGTGCTTCTTCTGTGGACATAAATTAATCCGTCCGGGCCAAAACATCCGAGTGAGAAGCAGCAGCGAGAGGTTAACGTGGCTGAAAGAGGATTAGAGAGGATTATCTGCTAAAAATCTGGAAACAGATCCCTCTTTTAATTTAGTGTTTTCAGGGATTTTTTTTGTATTTTAATCTCATTCATATTTAAATATTCTTCTACTGCGGCGGAAAACAGCTGTCTGATGATTTAATTTTGTTGATTTATTATTAATATTAGTGTGTATATTATCAGAGCCAAATGGAATCACAAAATACTACATAATTTCTCATTTATAATTTAAAGAAATTTATAATAGTGTTTCATTCTGGCATTCAAAGAACACTATTCGCCCAGTGTGTGTGTGTGTGTGTCCGTGTTTAAATTCTCAACGCTCTGCGCTCTTATTTTGAAAAGCTGCAAGTGGCTCGTGCAAAAAAATGTGAAATCTGCTTTGATAAAATAAAAAAATATAACAAGTATTTAAAGCATGTTCCATTACGCCTGTGTAAAAAACTACAACTTTTAAATGTTTTGTTAAAATTAGATTTTTTGGTCACCTATTTATAAGAATATAGAAACGTCATTCTGGTATTCAAAACACAAAATTAACATCGTAACTCTTTCTGTGCTTTTATTTTGAAAATACTGCAAGCGGCTTACACGGAAAAATGTCGAATCAGCTTTGAAAAAATTAATAAGTTTTTAAAGGAATTTGTCGCTTTCTTTGCTGATTTTGTCGCCTTTTTATCGTAATTTTTGATGATCCCTTTGA